>NC_134486.1:5256075-5434077 GCF_040206685.1 Ascaphus truei | reverse complement strand
GTCACATTCCAGGTACATACAGTAGCCTACCAGACACAACACCAACTGTCTGACTTGTGAGAGAAATGTTAACAATTCCATAGATTGTATGTGTAGGGTCCCCTTAGTATGTATGTAACGTTGTAGGTGTCTTGGTTTCATGGTCCATGAGCTATGGCCCTGACAGAGAGACATACAGACACTATTTTATTATTATAGTTTAAAAAAAATATATATATTAAGGTTATGGTGGGTAAAAAAAGGGACAAAAACCATCCACAGTAAAGCATATAGCAAATGGAAATAGTACTGTGTGTTCATTTGCATGTCTTAGGCAGGTCTTTCACCATTATCGCCCAGCACACAGCACTTCCACTGCAGCAAGGGATTCTTGGAAATGACATGCGAATGAGAACACAGTGCCACTTTTTGTCTCAAGCTCATATTGTTTAAAGCAGCATGCATTGGCCTAAGGGTTGCTCATGTAATATGAGCTTGAGACAAAAGGCGGCACTGTGTGGTCATTTGCGTGTAATTTCCCAGAATCCCTTGCTGCAGTGGAAATGCTGTGGGCTGGGCGATAATGGTGAAGTTAGTCCCTCGCAGTGGGAAGATGGGGGTTAAGTCCTTATATGCCATAGCAGTTAATAACGTATTCATGGCAATGCATTACTAGTCACTAAGGTTTTAATACTGTAGGGATTTCATATTTTTCATCTTGACCACGGTTTCCAATTATGTTTTTACCATTGAAAACAACAAATATTTATCAAATGTGGTGGGAAAATACATTATTTAACTAAAAATACTCTTTGGAGTATATTGAGTACTGCGAGAAACGTTATTTTTGCAAAAAGAGCGTTTAATGCTCATGTCAGACACAGTACTTATCGTGTCATCTGCTTCAGCTGAAGATTAGATTTGTAGGTAAAATTAGATTTTTTTCATTGTAATATGTTTATCATGTAACTGCTCATCTAAATCCTCCTAGTGTCACTCCTCAAATCCCCAACTAGAAGATGTAAAATCCCGTCCAACAGGCTCTCTTTGTAATGTCTTCCTATGTACACTGGCGACACACTTTATTCGAGCTCGGCTAGTCCCACGAATTCGGGTATACCCGGGTGTATTGAGGTTTGTGACTGTTTTCTGCCCGAGTGCATTGAGGTATTTTCCAAGCAGGGATTGAAGCATTTTATTCCCGCTGGCTGCAATACTGCACAGTATATATATATATATACTGCATTACAATTCATGAATTTATGCCATCTGGTAGACACGCGAAGCATTGCAGCCTATTAAATCCTAATCATTATCATTTAACAGATCAGCCGCCCGTCAGCCAGGCATGAACCCAGGCTGGGAAGGCAAACGCAACGGGGCTTGTCAGAGGTGAGGAGCGGCGCATTCCAGGTATCTGCCAGGTACATACTGGGTATTTGCTCGAATAAAGTGTGTCGGTGCAGTAATACTGAGGCCAAACCCGTCCCAAATACAGCCCCCAGATTTACCAAAGAGACAGAATCCCATTCAAATTAGTGGGTTTCTAATGTCTGGGGGCAAAAACCCCAAAATCAAAGTAATGAGACCCGATATTTGAAAGGAAATTTATTTCAATAGAATTCCTTTTCTTTGGTGCATTACCCAAACTTGCAACCAGATTTGAATGAATGAAGTATCTTGATATAGTGATACATGTTCCATTAAACCCTGATACAGGACTTTCTTACATCCAAGTTCATGGCAAATGTATAGTTTATGAGTTTGCTAAATAACCTCCCTGACAGGTGGTGCTGGATACTCACCATAACGAGCTTCTGACCAGGTGATCACAGAGCACAGAATGAGCCCCAGAAGGAGGGAGCCAGCGGCTGGAGACATGTTGGTCTCTGGAGCTGTGTCTGAGTCCCCAGGGCTGTCACACACTGGGATTTATACCCTGAGCTCGGAGATGGATGGATGGAGACAGGACGGAAACAGGACCTGGATGAAGGAAGGGAGGGGACCTGGGGCAATTAAACATGTAAATGGACAGCTCCATGTTGCAGGCCAAATATTTTTTTTTTCAAACTTATTTATGGTTATTGGCTTCAAACACTTTCATTATTTTATTTATTGTTTCCTGTAAGAAAGAAATATATATTTTTTTATATTATTTTGTCATTTTATCTGGTACTTGTTATGATAATTTTTGCAATGGCTACAACATTTTTTTGCACAAAGCGAGGACTGTAACAAAACTTAAAAACAAACAGATGGGACCCCCAAACATTTTTTTCAATCAGCTTTACAAGGGGATAACATCATCTTATTTTTTAAGTCACTCTGTTTGAGTCATACTGTGATTTTTGTGCGCATTTTGACAGTATACAGTTATAGTACTTCCACCGTACCACACCAACCCATTTCATATCTTTTGTCTCAACAATACAGCATCTCTCCAACTTGCTGATCTAGTATGATACTTCCCTGTCTACAATAACCAATCATCACTCACTTGAAGTTGCATAGTTTCATTCATGCTCACATTTCCATGCACTGTTCTGTTCACCCGGCATTAAGGACCCATTATCAGTCCTCAATAGATGACTAGCAGAACTCCTTAGTGAATAAATACCAGCTGTCTGAGGAGGAAACCTGATAACACTGAGGTGTTTTGCTGGGTCCTCACTGTCTGATGTAAACATGACTGCAGCTTGGTCAACAAACTGGCCTTAAGCACTGGGGTTCCCAGCCGATAAACTCTGACTGTGTGAGAAATCTTGGTGGTTTCATTTCTTGTGGTTTGATACTTGAGCATCAGGGGTCATCCAGGATCGAATCCTCATTCTTTCACCTGAGGAACAGGGCTAAACGTTTAATCCCTCCCAAAGTATATCCCGACGGTGGTTCATGCCTTTGTGTCCTCTTGCATGGAATATTGCAATGCTCTTTTACCTGGGACTTCCACATAGAGCTGTGCAGATTACAGCTGCTACAGAGTGCTGAGACTTGATGGTTATCTAACCAGACCCGTTTGTCACAGGAGACCAGTGCTAATCCCACAAAAATACCTAGATCCTTTGATTGAACAAAATGTGAGATAAAATAAATTGTAATTTATTCACACAAGAAGCACACACTGCTTGATTATTATACGTTTAACACAAAATAACACTTACGAGAATGAGGTAAAACTAAATAAATGGTTTCCAGAACGAAAGTTCACGAAATGCAGCCTCTAGGTCTCAATTCCCAGGAGCAGGGTTGATACGCATCAAGAGACGCGAAACCGTCTTTGGCTAGAGGCGCCGCTTGCAGCCCCTGTTTCTCTGCCGAAATAAATATCTTTGTTCTGCGCTTGCAGAATTAGTTTCCAAGTCCTTAGTTCTAGCGAACTTTCGTAGCGGGTACAATCCTTGGTTGCGATATAATCGTCTCTGTACCGCATGCTATACCTTCCGATGGATCCCAAAAGAACACAGTTGAGCACGCCTGATAGCCTGCACGGGCTTATAACACCCTCCCAAGCCTATCTGGGTAATACACAGCCAATCTTGGCGTGGGAAGCAAATTCCCACCCAATGGCAAGTTTGCCAACAGTTCCTGCAGCCGGGCAAAGGGCTTCACGGTATGCCAAGGGTCATGCGCTAACTTCACACTTAACCCGCTTAGCATACCAGACCAAGCCCCCTTGCACGGCGGCAGAATATCTACCTTTCCCCAGGATGCCCGGACATCTGGTAAGCAAACTGTTTATATATGTTTCCTGACATTTAGCACTTTCCCCAATCGGTGTGTTTTGAAGCCCCGGACTTTTGCAGACCCTCTGGAGTCAGCTCCACAGAGAGTCTCAGAAGCCCTGATTGACATTATTCATGTCTCATCCCTGATCATAAATGACAATGGTGAATGCTTAATGTATCCGCTGTCCTGCCTGACTGAAATGTAAATGTCCTGGTTCCTATAACCTTAAAATACTAAACTCAAAGCTACTTCTCATTTATGCCTTTAAATAAATGTTACAGTCTCATAACTATATATAACTCATAACTGATTACATGTCTACCCCTTAGCACTCTGCATACCAAAAATTAGAAAGCTAGGACCTTCCTATCAGAAGTTAGCTGGTTAATTATGTGTAGGCTGTGATGTGGTTTGTGGTTTAACTTTCCCGTTTTCCGGTTTGGGGTCAGGATGCAATGTTGCAATGCCGGCCTCAATCATTAACCGCAGACGCACTTTACCAATTGACCTTAATTGAATTATGAGACCACATTATACATTGCTGCGATCCGACATCTTTTCATGACCGCAGACCACTTAACCAATTTAGCTCACGGTTAAGGCTTCCCTTGCTTGTCTGCGGTTACACAGTGATTCAGTGTTGAAATGCCGGGCCCGACCACATAACCACAGGCACGCTTATCCAAATACCCTTTAAACAGTGCTAGAGGCACACACACACACACACACACACACACACACACACACACACACACACACACCCCTTTAGTGTTTTTGTGTTCTATTTTTCTGATTACATTAGTTTAGCTTATTCCATTTCTACTTGTCATTTGTGAGTGCTGTGAACATATTTTAGTGTTTACTGATAGATTTAATTGTTTTACGGGCTTTAAGCCCCATTGAGAGGAAATCACAAAATACAGTAAATAACTATGAAAACGCTATATTTTACACCGCATTGTGGGACGAGAGAATAAACCTAATAGAACAAAGATTCATAACACGGAATAAAACACAGGCCAAACAAAATTGGAAACTATATTAACTAATTAACTATATTAATTTGTGGATTTAGTCATCAAATTGTCTCTGTATTGTCAAACTTCAGTTTGTATTCCAGTGCTGGTCACTATGGCAACTCATGGTCTCTCTCCTCCCTGTCACCAGCCCTGAGGAAGTAAGGCTGCGGTCCCAGTAACTGGCACAGCGCACGGCGCGGCATGCGCTGTGCGTGTAAGCACCGCCCCTCAATGGGGAAGGGCCCAGTAGTCACCTTCACGCTGAAGGTGTAGCCATGCCGTACTGCAGGGTTTTTTACCCAGGGTTTGAAATTGAGTTTAAACCTTGCGACGGAGGCGTGGCCACGCCCTCACTGGCGGTTCATCCAATGAGGGCGAACCAGTCTCATGATGTGATGGCCACACCCCCGCAAATCCCCGACCACACCCCTCCCGTCGCAAGCTTCCCTCTCTCCTGGAGACCGCAGATCGCGGTTAGCGCTGTGCATGCGCCGCCCCAACCCCCACCGGGCACGCGTGTCACAGTCATGACTGGGACTGCAGCCTAAGGATATCACTTATGAACTGAAACAAAAACAAGACAGCAGCACTCACTGAAGAAATAGTAGATGTTTTTTTACCATCAAAAACATTTAAAAAATAGAGCGACACTTTGGACCTCCTGATCCTTTATCAAGCTCTAATAGCAGTGTATAAGGCTAAGGCCCCGGTAACTCAGCTGCAACGCGCGCCCGCGAGATTGGCGGCGCGTGCAGCCGATTACCTGGTCTGCAGGGAGCTGCAGGAAGAAAGACCGGGGGGGCGTGGCGGGGGAGTGACGGGGGCGCAGCCATGACATCACCCGGCAGGTTCGCCCTCATTGGCTGAACCGCCGGGGGGCGTGCCGTATCGCTCGACGCGAGTCCTGCTCTCAATTCTATTGAGAGCAGGAGCAGCTCTCGCCTCAGCACTGTGGCCCCCCCTCGCAGCGGGCCCGGCGCCATTGAGGGGAGGGCTCTCGTCCGTGCAGCGTCCGCCACAGCGGACACTGCAGTAGGCAGCGGGGTCAAGCCCTAAGACTCTGCTACTTTGCATAGAGATGCCAAGAAGCCTAATTGGCTCCTAAACAGCTTCAAAAACAACTGACTCTGGTGGCCTCAATAGTTCAAAATTGGTCAAAACTGAGCAAGAGCATCATGATAAGTTCTTATTATTTCAATCCATGTGGTAGTAATGCGTAATGTGAACGTGTCATAAGATCAGAACTGCACCTGCGCATCATGATGGATTCTTGTGGTTTCAGTCCGTGTGCCAGTACTATGCCTTGTGATCGCATCCTATAGTCAGAACTTTGAAAGGGCATCATGATAGATTCTGACTGCTTCGGTCAGAGCGCAAGCAAATTGAGTTGTGATTGCGTAGTAGTTATGTCGATCTTGCGCATGCGTGAGACCCATCTCACTGCCTGCAAAAGTCCCGGCCGAGCTGTGCAGTAGCTTGAATCCTCTGCAGTTAACACATGCTGTAACAGCCCTGGTACTTTAGCCCCCGACAAGCAGGATGGTCACAACCCTAAACTGGACACTGATCATCAATCATGCTTAATGCCCTGCTCTGTCCAAAACGCGCCCCGTGCTGAGTTATGAAATGCAAAGGCTTAGACAGAGCGTGCAGTCACCTGGCCTATTGTAGGAACCAATATGAGGGAGGAAGTAGAGACACCACGTGTGGTGTCTGAGATGCAATAGCGACCAGAACGGGAAGTGCAGGAGAATACACATCTACTGACGGCTCCAGGAGTCAGCGTTTCCAGCTGAAGATACCAGCATGCAGGGGCTCCACTGAGACTCCAAACACAGATAAACTGTAAATACGTTTTTAATTGTACAAGTATTATTTTTCTCTTCTAGACATTGTAACTATAATAAGGGTAATACGCCATAGAGGCTTCTCTGTGTGCATGTCTTCGCTTCTATAAAGTACTGACCACACACTTGGAGACTGGGAATCCTCCTGTAGAGTAGCAGCACCAGAGCACCTCTATAGTACTCACATCCTGTACTACAGCATCCTGGCAGCAGCTGATTACAGCAAATATTTCCTTGTACAGACCGATAACTCTGACTATGGTATCGGTGCTATACTCAGCCAGGTGGGCGAGGAGGAGGGTGAACACCCCATTGTTCCTGAGAAGGAAGTTGCTGCCCAGAGAAGTGGCGTATGCCACTATTGAAAAATAACGCTTGGCCATTGTATGGGCACTCAAGAAACTGCAGTTCTATTTGTATGGCCGGTCATTTACTGTGATCACTGATCACAATCCCCTCAGCTCGTTACAGAGGGTGTTGGGGGAGACTGGTAAGTTAATTCGCTGGAGCCTCGCCCTTCTGGAGTTTGACTTTACCATACAGCACAAGAAGAGTAGTGAGCATTGTAATGCCGATGGACTCTCCCAACAGGACATCCCCAGCGAGCCAAAAGCTTCAAGGACATACAGGCTTGTGGAGCCACCTCATAAGGTGACTGCCTCTGAGCCTTAATCTTGAGGGGGAGGAGTGACCGTAGTGGGTAACCAAGCTTTCAAATAAAGGTTAAGTCTGTTTTGGTTACCCCTGATCTGTGTATAAGGGTCCAAGAGGGTTAGCTCTTGGGCCCAGTGACATTGTACCATTCTGTTGTAGTGTATGCAATAAAAGTATTTTTTGTGTTTTTCCCTTTCCGAGCATTGATTTCCGACTGAATCCAAAAGATAGTTTATGGGGAATAAGGCAGATAGAAATAATACTACAACATACTTCCCTTTCTGTCCCCTGCTCCCCAAGACTCAGGAGTATTGTGAAAATATACTTTATTAAATGAAACATGTTCTTTAAATTCGGAACCGATGTCCAAACAGGATGCCTCTTACTCTGCCGGACCTGGTGGAGCCTGAGATAGCCAGGGAGAGAGGTGGCAAGCTTGCGCATGTCCCTTGGCTATTTCAGATTTCCCGCTGACCTGGCTTTTCTAGCCCGGTTGGCTCTGATTGGTTGCTTGGGAAATTTCCAACGCGTTCCATTCGCTGCTGAGTTTTGTGAATGAAACTCAGAATACTATAAGAATCTGTGAGCCAATCAAATTTGAGTTCTCCGGTAGTAAGAGCGCGGGCGGGCTTTTCAAAGTTGCTTCTGTGTGGACAGCAGAGCAACCGGCTTCGATTTCAGTCTTGAAAAGCCTGCCCACCAGAGTCTAAGTCCTGACTTTTGCGCCCAAGTTCTCAGAAACGATCGTAGCTGTCGCGTCTGGGATTTTATGCCGATTTGAGGTCCAAGAGATTTGGGATAACTCGCGGGTCAGGAGGGACAAGGTTCTCAGAAGAGAACGTAGCGGTGGCGTGTGGATCTTTTTGCCGATTTGGGTTCCAGGAGATTATGGGCTAAATCCCGGTCGGGGTAAAACTCTTCTATAGAGTTCCCTGCACCTAGGAAAGTTTAGTTTTCAACTCCAGTCCCAAAGTAAGTGTGTCTTTTTGTCTATATTTTGTGTCATTGTGTGTAAGCGAATTTATGCGAATAAACTACAATTAATTTCATTACCTTGTTTTCCTCAATGTATGGCCTGGTAAAAAGGTGTAACTAACCTTGCTTCCCGTGACAACAATCCATCCCTACTATAAAGATAGCACCTCTCAGAGAATGACTTCCAGTTCTCTAAAAACCCCAAACTTTTCTTCCTACACCCATTTCTTAGCCAAGAATTAACCTCCCTAATATCCAACTACATCTCTGTGGTTGTGAATGGCACTAATAGGGTTTCTGAAAATACTTCCTTCGTGGTCCATGCATTAAGCTTGCGGCCTAGATCCCTGAAATCATTTTTAGCATTCTGCATCTGAATTTAACTTTTCATTGTTGCCAACTTGTTCCAAGCTTTCAGGGTCAGCCCCATCCCCTCCCAACAATCTGTCTACCCGATCTGCAATGTTGTTACAGATGCCCTATTTTGAACCCCATATAATTAGTCTTACATGCATTAAAACATCATCTGCATCAGCAAGTGAAACCTGCTATGAAAGATGATCTAGTGAAGAGGATAAAGAATGACTGCAATGTGTAGAAACCTGAAACAATTACATAAACCATACATATTAAAAGTGTTTCCAGTAGTTATTTAAATAATTGGGATGACAATAGGGATGCAGTACTGTACTGTAGTAATAAATAATTGTCCTATCATTTTTTATTTGATGGGGTGTGAAAAGGTTATTCAAATTGGTCTTTTGGTAACAGAACCCAGGATGAGGGAAATGGAGCACAACTCACGTATCTTTATTCAGATGTGCTACTAATCTCCAAATCCACAGGCAGAGTAATGACAGAGTGACAATGGCTCTGCACAATGCATGTGTTCAGTGTGTTGCAGGCATGTATTGACACCTTTGTTGCAGAGGATAAACCCGGCTCAGGAACGAATGCTCCTCGGTGGGAAGGATGGGGGGCTCCCAATTTTCATGCTGGGTGGGGCTGCAGTGGGAGCCTGTAAAGCAATTACTCGGGTCAGTCTTCCATGTTCCTAATTCCCAAACTGCGCGTTTCTTTGCTTACATTGAGCTCCAGACGCGGTTCGTTGCTCAGAAGCACAATGGATGGATCGGTAATGTCTGACAGCACTGTCTATATCTTCTTTTATACTGTATAACGGTATGTAATGTTTTTGAGGTTTTATAGATTCTCCCAACCCTTCAATTCAAAATATGAGCAACTATTTTTTTTTGTATTTTTGCAAGATGTGGTCACCAAACACACACCACACATTAAAAAAAAAAGCTAACAGCTATATTTGCGTTAAGCTGCAGCTCCATCTTGGTACTCCGACACACAATGCATTTGAGGGGAGAATAATGCTAGACAATGATGGATGTAATACTGTATCTAATGTTTGCCTAATCTCAAAATCATGTTATTATTCTAACAGAAAAATATGACATCACTAGCATCAGGCAGCAAAAAGCAGCGTAAACCCCACCCCTTCTCCCCCAAAGACAAGACTGATGTCAGTATTCTGCGCAAGTGCTTTTATTGGAAAATGTGTGCATTTGAATTATCAATGCACCTAATGTTTGTCTGCAATGCAAAATGTGTGCAGCTACAGGATCAACGCATTTAATAGCATACTTATCATGTTGTTTTTTTCTTACAGAAAGAGGCAAAGACAAACTTCTTATGTGGAAGCCCCCCCTCTCATTGTTATATTGTTGTACTTTTGTTAACAGTTTAATACATTATTATTTAATTATTTGCTTCAATAAACAAACTGAACACAAAATTAAACCTGTCCAGTGAATGAAAAGGGGAACAATTCAACACTCGGGGGAAGGTGGGTGAGGTCTAATTAACACTCAATATAGTAATCATTAAAGTAAACACTTACAATAATGGTATGTCCTACTCTACATGTAATGTAGGAATGTTAGTAATTCCCTAATTCTCAGGCAGAGTAATGGCACAGTGATAATGGCTGAAAAGAGTAAGCTGTCCATGTACCTTACTTCCTCCGATGCACAATGTCACGTTGTAATATTGTGGGTCCTGGCTGAGATCCTCCCGGGGAGGTCCCTGGGCTGCACTCCGACATCCTCTTCCCCTGAGCAGTTCCTTTTCATTCGCATAAACTGGCCTTCAGGGATTTCCTTAATCAGGATTCTAGGGTGGCAGCTATTCATTGTAAAAAAAACAATGGGGTGTTGGGAGTCGCTCCACTTGTTTGGAGATGGGAACCCCTTTAGGGATAAAATTGTCTTTTATCTGCGTTGTATTGACGATGTGTTATTTATATGGGAGAGTGATGTCACTTCACTGTTATCATTTATTAACTTGTTGAACACTAATGATTACGTTTCACATTTACTTATAAGTATCAACATATAAACAATTTAGATATTTTTTAACTTATCACTTAAGAACCAAATGGATATTTCCCAAACAAACAACTCTAGAACAACTTTTTTTTGAGAGCGAACAACTGCCACCCTAGAACCCTGATTAAGGGAATTCCCAAAGACCAATTTATGCGTTTAAAAAGTAACTGCTGAAGGAAAGAGGATTTCGGTGCTTCTGCTCCTAGTGCTGGTAGAAGCCGCCAGATATGTAGCACCCCAGTACACCCGCTGCAGCCCGCAACTAAAACTAAAACTAAACCGCTATTGAGGGGTTTGAAAAGGTTAACACATTCTAAGTCTAAGTTCTTTCAACACTAAAGCTGTCTCACATTTTAATCGGGTCTGTAACTGTTACATACGCCAAACAGATATATTATCTCTAACTGTGCATGCAATGTCTTGTATATAATGTATACCCTGCTCACTTAATGTACCCATGTATTTATCATCATAACTCTATGCCCAGGACATACTTGAAAACGAGAGATAACTCTCAATGAATTATTCCTGGTAAAACGGCACTTACTCCCTCACCTGCTGTCTCTGTAAGTTTCCCATTAAACCTCTAAGATTGTAAGCTCTTCGGGGCAGGGAATTCCTTTCCTATTGTCTGATTTTGCTGCACTTAATGTATTATTATAATTCCCTGTGCTGTATTCTTTGTGAAGCGCTGAGTACGCTTTTGGCGCTATATATACATAAAGACATACAATATATAAATAAATAAATGAATTATTCCGCACCCATGAAAATATTCTGGTGCTGAATTGCGATTTAGCTAAAATGCTTGCTATATTTTTGTCTCTTCAAATTTGTTGAATCTGAGGTCTTAAGACAACTTACACGAAGTGCTGAGCCACATTGGACCATCCCAAGCAGATCCTACAACATTTCTCTAGCATGGCGCTCTCCGAACTGTACAGCAAAGTTGTTGCATCGGTGGTTGAGGCACTTATACGGTCGGAGGGAAGTAGGGTACACCTCAATACTGACACGTGGAAGAGTGGTCATGGAGGCAGTGACTACCTGACCGTTACTGCCCATTCGGTATATTTTAGTATTGTCAAGCGACAAAGTTGATTAAAAAAAACACAGTAGGTATCTGCAGCAGCGAGACATTCTGTAGACATGCAACCTTATATATTCAGTGTTTTGAAGGAAAGGCACACACAGCTTCTAATGTGTTATCGTAAATACAAAATGTCCTAATGCGTTGGCTAACTGCAAGGGCGCTTGAGCTTGGGTTTGTGGCGGGGAACAGTCACGTGTTTCCTAACTCAGTGTCAGAATGTTCAGAGCATTTTCACAGAAAAATATGTGCTAATTTTAGCCAACCGCACACATCCCACAATGCCCTGTCTGAGCTGCAGGAGCAAAACATCCTGACCAATCACAGCTAATAATGAAGGTGCCTACCAGCTCCAATTCCACATTATATATGCGTGAGCGCCTCCATGAGCCCCAGAAAGATATCAATGATTGTATAATAGAGCAGCTGGATGAGGCCTTTCTGCAGCTTAGACAGTGGCATCTGATGGGAGAGCGGTGTGGGCTGCTGTGGCCCTTTGAGGAACCCACCACTCTTTAGAGCAGTGATGAAGCTGGCATACGTCAGGTCGTCCCTCTAATTGTCCTCCTTGTAAAAACATTAATTAATTTGCAGTATAATGGTTACCATGATGAAAATGATGATGCAAAAGATCAACGTAAGATAGGCTGGGGGCAAAAACTGTACGAAAGCACTCCACAACTCACCGGGAGGATGAAAAAATAAAAAAAGATTTATTAAACTACATAAAAACAAATGGACACACAGAATATAAGGGGCTTTGGAGCAGTGGTCTAAATATTACTAAGATTATTATTATAACACTAATACTACAGGTACTATAGCACTTTAAAAAGACCATGTACTGTATCAACAGCCATATTCCTGTCTCCAGTATCAGTACCCACAGCAGCGATGTTGTCAATGAACACAACTAGTAACAGTGGGGGTACTGGCCAGTGTGTGGCATTGGCAGGTTGGTAGGGGACACGGATTGTCTCCTAGTCCTAAACCAGTTATTGTTCAATCTCTCAGAAACCCACGGGTCGGATGGAGAGCCCAAGGAGGGGGCACACCTTTTATTTGCTGACATGTTTGCAACTAACAATTAATTAATATAACCTGAGAACACTGTCAACACTATTCAGTGTTATATCTGTGTGAAACAATACATTTTTCACTCCACTGCCGCTGGTCTAGTAGAATTGAGTGACAGTCTAACAATGAGTTCAGTGAATAAGTAACAACACAAATAATGAAATTAGCACAACAGGTCACAGTGTCAGACTGGCTGTCTGAGATAAACTAATATCAGCTAATCTTTGTAGCTGCACATTGAGTCACAGTCTCAGGCTGACTTGGTACTAGTTACCGCAGAGTCTGTAAGTGTCACTGATTGTAGATATATCTTAAAGATGAGGGGAGCGCAGGTTCATATCTGAAATACAAGCAAAATAGCAGCGTATGATGTCATTCCTTCTCAATGGGGTAGTGTATCTCATAGGGAATAACATGTACTCTATCATTTTCTAGATCTCACAACTGCATAATAGAGACACAAACTCTCATTGAATGGAGCATGGGGTTCGTCTTTGGCTGACGTGGATCGATAACCCCTGTGGGATGTTTGGATGATAGTCGGGTACATCTTGGGGTGGTAAAGATAAAAAAAAACAATAGTGTAGACCGTCTAAACAACATTGATAGAAATATTAAAAACATCAAAATGTGCATGATTCTTTGCTCATTGTATTGTCAGTGACAATTTGCATAAGGATCATGTGCGTGTCTAAAAATCTGAATTACAGGTACAGATACAGCCACCGGTATCCGATGACTTGCCTGGGAAAATACTGGGGCTATCTCACAATAAATGTTGCGACATGTCTGTGAGATTCTGCCGCCAGACTAATGGCCCATTGGATTAACACAGTAGGGGTCCCTGCAGTCCCATTCAGTTTGAATGGGACCTTCAGGGACCCCCACTTTGTTAATCCGATGGGCCATTAGTCTTGCTGCAGAAATCTCACAGACATGTTGCAGTTTACTGGGAGATGGCCTCAGATTTTCCAATGCAAGTCATTGGATACTGGTGGCTGTATCTGTAGGTTGCCGCTGTTCCTCTATTGCTGATGTATGTCCCGGCGTTTCCTGTGGGAGCCGGGTCACTCAATTCTTCCGGTTGCGTTCATCTACTGTCCTGTCACAGTGCTCCAGCTGTTCAAATCACTCAACGCGTTTCGTCTTGGTCAGCTTCTTCAGAAATGTTACCCCTTCATCTCTATATTGTTGCTATTATGCTATTATGCTTTTCAAATTACTCACTTGTCAGTCTGCATGTCTGTAGCTTCAGATGCAGAGATATATTTAAAATTAACCTACTGTACTCAAGATTTACAAGAATGACTGTCTATTTGATAATCAAATAAATTTATTTTGGTTTCAGTAGGAATGTTGCAAGAACTGTCTGTGACCTTTCCCTGTAGCAGTTTTCATGTAACTAATATTATGTTGCATTTTCACCCACCAATCATGGGCTGGGCACGTTCACAGCATCTGGCCTTCACTGTTGCAATGATGGGGCTTAAGGTATAAAAAAGTGGTGAGGGAGAACCCTAGTTAGTTTAAGCTGCTAATTGCTGTTAGCTCTATTTGAGGTCTTTGGCTGAGGGGATTCCAGTGCTGGGGCAGGCCTGGAGTCCAACCCAGTAAACATCCTGTGGGGGAAGAGCAGGGAAAATCTATCTAGGGAGGTCCCTGCACCTAGGATTATAGGGTACCCCAGTTTCCCCAGTTGTGAGTATGTGTGTTGTCTGTTTATCTGTATTGCTGTGGATATTTCTCTTTCCAATACATACATTTTATAAACTCTTGTGTTTCAGTCTGGCGAGTTGGTCCCAGGTGTGATAGTCCTGGTCTTCCATGACAATTAATTTGGGATTTTTAATGATGACAACCCCCAAAAAATATAAAAAGAAAACTCAATAGATATAAAATTGACACCAAATATAAAAAATTAAAATAATACCACTGATATCTGGTTTCATTTCTCAGTTGTCCTAAAATAAATGTTATGGTTAAAACAATAAATGTAATCTATAGAATTTGCCTAAAAAATCATATCTTACATTAGACACAGTGAAAAAATATGCATCTTAATATACTATATACTGTATACAATGTGTAAGATCAATGGAAATAGTTCTCCATACAGCTGTCGTCTCCAAAGTATGGCACGCATTGAATCCAAAGTACAAGAAATTACATACAGTATACTATCCCTATTTCAAGTTCCAGTCAAATGTATATGCAGTATACGTTAATCTGTTTGATTTCTATGGCAGTTGAGTTGCACTGGAAGAGAGAACAAAGAATGAAGAAAAACACAGTTAGTACTAATACTTACTAAACTAAATCGAACTTTCAAATAACAAAGGCAGGATCTCATAGACCGGACAAATGTCCTAATCTTGCGTTTGTGTTCATATCTACATAAAAGCTCTAGATATACCCACTACTTCTAAATGCGAGGTTATTTGGATCTTATTTTATCTCTTTGCCAGAACATCTGACTTTTTGAATGTATACCTGTCACAGAGACCAGGTTATTTACACCTTTTTATTGGGATCATTCACTGAGCAAAAAAAGGTAGAGAAATAAATTGTAATTTATACGGCATTCATTCGCTTACATACAATGAAACACAAAAAACAGACAAAAAGATACTCTTACTTTAGGGCTGGGGTTGAAAACTAGACTTTCCTAGGTGCAAGGAAATCTTTGCGAGAGTTTTACCTTGACCTGGACATAGCCCAGTGTCACGGGAGACCGGGCAATTTACAACTTTTTACCAGGATCATTCACTGAGCAAAACAAGGTAATGAAATAAATTGAAGTTCATACGCACAAATTCCCTTACACACAATGGAATACAAAATACAGAAGAAAAGACACACTTACTGGGGGTCTGGGGTCAAAAACTAGACTTTCCTCTGTGCAGGGAACCTAAATAAGAGTTTTACCTTGACCGGGACATAGTCCAGAATCTCCTGGATCCCAAATTGGCTTGAAGTTCCACTCGCCACTGCTGCCTTATCCTCTGAGAACTTGTACTTTCTTGACCGCGAGTTATCCAAAATCTCACGGAACTCTTATCAGCCCCAAATCCCAGCCGCGTCCGCTAAGTTCGATTTTAAGAACTTGGCCGCAAAACAGCTGGATTTAGAATCTGGCGGGCAGGCTTTCCTGGCTTGAAATTGATGCCGGTTGCTCTACTATCTGCGCAAGAGCAACTTTGAAAATCCCGCCCGCTCTCTTACTACTGGGAATCTCCAATCTGATTGGCTCACACGTTCTTTATAGTATTCTGAGTTTCATCCATGAAACTCAGCAGCCAATCATCTCATGGGAACTTTCTCCGCAGCCAATCAGAGCCAAGCCGGTATGAAAAGCCGTGTCAGCGTGAAATATGAAATTGCCAAGGGACATGCACAAGTTTGCCACCTCCGTTCCTCCGTTCAATGCCACCTGCTGGGTCTGGCTCTATTAGGCCTGGCAGAGCAAATGGCAGCCCGGACAACTGCCATTATTCTCTGGACCTGGGTACTTACCTGCCACCCAATTGCTTTTCACACCTCTGGCATCCTCTGGCTACTTTGAACTCCGATTTCCAGCAGACTTACTGGTGTCTAAGGATTAGCCCTGGTAGCCTGCCTGGAAATCGGTTCCAAAAGTCCCAAGCACATTACATTACAGTATTAATAAAATATAGTTTAATACATCCCTAAGTCTCTGGGTATGGGGAATAGAATAGGAAGATGTGCATGTATTCCTATCAGCCTTATTCCCGGACCACTATCTTCTGGGACTTAGCCTGGACTCTGAGAGTCCCCCCACAACCGTTTCTATGGTTGGGGCACCCACAAACCCAATACAGGTTCTGGGCTTACTGGGCACTAACTGGGGTACCCCCCTTAATCTAGGGACCCCCTCCGCTACAGGGACACATTCATCCCTGTGCCCCATTCACATGTCTGGGCTGTGCTGAAGCAGGAAACCCTAGTGGTGAATTGTGCAAGAGTTTTCAAGGGGAGATATTGCCAGGACAATGTGCCTACATGTATCCGAGAATCAGGCATGATTCCCGGGTACATTTTTAGGGGAACCGACAATGCCGGACCCCGACTAATTAGGCACATTCTGTCAACAATTCCTCCGCAAAATCCACTTTGAAACTCATCCCCTAGCAATCCCTGCTCGCTGACATGCCCGGAAAGGTAAAAACACAAAAAAATGCTTTTATTACATGTAATACAGTTGAATGGTACAATGTTACCGGGCCCAAGAGCTAACTCTCTTGAACCGTTATACACGGATCAGGGGTAACCAAAACAGGCTTAACCTTTATTTGAGATCCTTTTTACTCGTACCATTAATCTTGTGGAACCAAAATCGGCATAACATTTCATGCGTCACCGCTACGTTCTCTCCTGAGAACTTGGTACATCCTGACCACGAGTCAGCCCAAATTTCCTGGAACTTAAATCGGCATAAAATCCCAGCCGCGTCCGCTTCGTTAATTTCTGAGAACTTTGGCGCAAATGTCGGGACTTAGTCTCTGGCGGGCAGACTTTTCAGGCTTCAAATCGAAGCCGGTTGCTTTGCTAATACAAATAAAGACTTTTTGAAAAGCCTGTCCGCGCTCTTTCATCTTAGAGTCAAGGGGAACACATCATCTGATTTGGCTCATGGCTTCTTATAGTATTTTCTGCTTCATTCATAAAATAGAAGCAGAGCGGGCAGCCAATCAGCTCATGGAAAATTTCCCAAGCAAATCGGAGCCGAAAAGGCAAGAAAAGATGGGTCAGCAGGAAATTCGAAAAAGCTAAGGGGTATGCGCACGCGTGCCACATCTCCCCCCAGCCATCCCAATGCCACCCGCTGGGCAGGCGCCCCTCGTTCTGGCAGAACAAGTGGCATCCCGGAGGACTGCCATTGATCTCTGGACCTAGTTCTCCACCTTTCCCCACTGACCAAACGCTGTTCACACCCCTGAGCATTGTCTGGCTGCTTTGAACTCTGATGTCCAGCAGACATACCGGCGCCTATGGGTGTGCACGGGCTGCCTGTTTGGACATCGGTTCTGAATGTTTAAACACATTACAGCTAAATTAAAGTATATTTTAATACACTCTGAGTCTCTGGGTACAGGGAACAGACAAGGAAAAAATGTTGTCGTTTTATTTCTATCTGCCTTATTCCCCAAATACTTTCCCTGTGACTTTGTCCCCCCCCCCAACCTTATATACGGTTAGGGCACCCACAAACACTATACTGGTTGTGGGTCACATTGGCAATAGCTGGGGTACCCCCCTTAAGCTACATGATTACTTGTTGAAGTGAAACTTCCTTAGTGGCACCTCATTCGTGATGGGGCAAAACTGGATGGTGGAGACAGAAATGAAACGGATGTGACGTCAGTGCTGCAGTTGAGGCTGGGCTGTGTTCTGGCTCAGCCCGACCCCAACACTGACATCACACCCGCTCCACAAATCAGATGCGGCGGCGGCGGCGATAGCCGCCGGCGCCGCTCCTAACGGCTGCTGCTCCCCCCACATGGCCGATGACATATGCGGCGGCGGCGATGCTCCTAACGGCCGCAATTTCCCCCAGGTGGAGATGGGCACGGGCGGCATCCGGGGCAGAGGGGACCGGCTCTCCTGCTACAACCCGCTGACCGCTCTCTGTCCCAGCCGCGCGCTCTGCCGGGCTGGAGACTCAGACAGAGCCCCCCTGTGCATCCCATTCCTCCCACACGTCCGCCGCCACCATTCCTAATTGCCGCTGCTGCCCACTGACATGTGCGGAAGCCATGGCGACGCTCACGGGCGGCTCGGAGACCTCCTTGCGCTGCTGGGTGAATGAGGAGGATGGCTTTCCCCCCTCCTGCTCCCTCCTCCTGCTCCCCCCCCCCGCTCAACATACTCACCGCCGTCACAGCTAACGAGTGCCGAGATCCTGCACTGGTGCGGCTGCGCCGAACTGCTGCTGCTCTCCGCGGGGGCCCTCCAAGTTAAGGAGTTCTCCAGCTTCGAGGCCGGCGCTGCCAACCAGTCGAAGGCTCTGTTCGTGGTGAGCTGCGGGGGTTGAGTGGATGGGGTGAACTTCATGGCTGAGGTGATGTGGGCGCTGCTGCTGCTGGTCCCGATCTCCCCGCACCTATTCCTGGCCCCGGCCTTCTCCTCTCTCTTCCCGCTGCTACCTGGCGGAGACCTGCAGGCTCTCAACTGCAGCTGGCCGGACAAGAAGAGGATCCCGGGGCTGGGGGACATGGAGCTGCCCTTCTTGCCCCCCCGAGCTACAGCTTCACATCCGGAGCCTGGTTTCAGGACTTAACCACCTGATGGAGGGTATCGGGGTGAGAGAGGAGTGCTTCTCGGTGGGGCACCTGAGAAGGATCATTGCAGGGGAGCTGGCCAGCTATCCTCAGACGAGAAACCGCAGGAAGCATACACTGACACATACACATACACACACACACACACACACACACACACACACACACACACACACACACACTGACACATACACACACACACACACACTGACTGACACACACACACACACACACACACACACACACACACACACACTGACTGACACATACACACACACACTGACTGACACATACACACACACACTGACTGACACATACACACACACACTGACTGACACATACACACACACACACACTGACTGACACACACACACACACACACACACACACACACACACACACACACACACACACACACACACACACACACACACACACACACTAACACACACACATACACACTCACTGACTGACACACAAACTGACTGACTCACACACACACACTCACTGACTGACACACATACACACTCACTGACTGACACACACACACACTCACACACACAGTGACTAACACACACACACTGACTAACACACACACAAACACTCACTGACTGACACACATACACTGACTGACACACACACTCACTGACTGACACACATACACACTCACGCACTGACTGACACACATACACACTCTCTCACTGACTGACACACCTACACACTCTCTCACTGACTGACACACATACACACTCACTGACTGACACACACACACACACACACACTCACTGACTGACACACATACACTGACTGACACACACACTCACTGACTGACACACATACACACTCACTCACTGACTGACATACATACACACTCACTCATGGACTGACACACATACACACTCACTCACACACCTACACACTCACTCACTGACTGACACACATACACACTCACTGACTGACACACACACACACACACTCACACACACACACTGACTAACACACACACACTGACTAACACACACACACACACACACACACACACACTGACACATACACACACACACACACACACACACACACACACTGACTGACACACAGACACACACACACACACACACACACACACACACACACACACACACACACACACTGACTGACACATACACACACACACTGACTGACACATACACACACACTGACTGACACATACACACACACACTGACTGACACATACACACACACACACTGACTGACACACACACACACACACACACACACACACACACACACACACACACACACACACACACACACACACACACACTAACACACATACACACAAACATACACACTCACTGACTGACACACAAACTGACTGACTCACACACACACACACTCACTGACTGACACACATACACACTCACTGACTGACACACATACACACTCACTGACTGACACACACACACACTCACACACACACTGACTAACACACACACACTGACTAACACACACACACACACTCACTGACTGACACACATACACTGACTGACACACACACTCACTGACTGACACACATACACACTCACGCACTGACTGACACACATACACACTCTCTCACTGACTGACACACCTACACACTCTCTCACTGACTGACACACATACACACTCACTGACTGACACACACACACACACACTCACTGACTGACACACATACACTGACTGACACACACACACTCACTGACTGACACACATACACACTCACTCACTGACTGACATACATACACACTCACTCACGGACTGACACACATACACACTCACTCACACACCTACACACTCACTCACTGACTGACACACATACACACTCACTGACTGACACACACACACACACACTCACACACACACTGACTAACACACACACACTGACTAACACACACACACACACACACACTCACTGACTGACACACATACACTGACTGACACACACACACTCACTGACTGACACACATACACACTCACTCACTGACTGACACACATACACACTCACTCACTGACTGTCACACATACACACTCACTCATGGACTGACACACATACACACTCACTCACGGACTGACACACATACACACTCACTCACGGACTGACACACATACACACTCACTCACGGACTGACACACATACACACTCACTCACTGACACACACCTACACTGACTGACACACACACCTACACTGACTGACATACACTGACTGATACATACAGACTGGCACACACACACCCCAGTGATGCGCCGAACAGCGCCCACAAGTGATGTGCCTACTCCCCCGCCCCCCCCCCCCCCCACCCTGTGAGCTGCCGAGCACCTCCCATGTTCCGTACCTCCGCTGGGGGGCTGGCTGCAGCAGGAAACACAGCCCACAGCTCCGCCGGGGGAGGAGACTCAGACAGAGTTCTCCTTGTCCGCAGCTACGTCGTGGTGGGTGTAGGTCGCAGAGAGAGACATACACACCACAGAGAGACACACACACACACACACACACACACTGGCTGACACACGCAGACACACACACACACTGACTGACACACGCAGACACAAATAATTCAGTTACTATAAATATAGATGTGCAAATAGCTAAAACATGTGGTCAAACTTTTGAGTTTTGGAAGTCAAATTTTTTTGTGATTTTTAATTAAAAACATCACCATCACAAATAAAATTTATGTGACAAAAAACAAAGAAGTTTCACTTACTATGCGCGTGCTCAGCACACACAGCTTTTTTTATGTTGTGCCTCATTCTCCTTTCTGGGGTGTGCTGAAGCAGGGTACCCTAGTGGTAAGTCGCGCTTGCGTTTTCAAGGGGAAATATTGCCGGGACAATGTGCCTACATGTATCCGAGAAACAGGCATGCTTCCCGGTACATTTATGGGGGAACCAAAAACTGCAGACCCCAAGTACCTAGGCACATTCTGTCAACGGTTCCTCCGCAAAACCCCCTTGAAACTCAAACCCTAGCAATCCCTGATTGATGGCACGCCCGGAAAGGGAAAAACACAAACAAGGTTTTTATTACAGACAGTATAATGGGATCATACAATTTTTACTGGGCCCAAGAGCTAACTCTCTTGCACCTTTATACCCGGAGCAGAGGTGGTAACCAAAATGGGCTTGACCTTCATTATAGAGCCTGGTTACCCCCTCCCGTCACAATACCATTCCCATATATATTTCTAGAATGTAAATTCTTGTACTGTATATGGAAGATAACACAAAAAGATGAGATAAAATTAAAGACGTTAAAAACAATTCTAATTCGTTATAAGTGTTCCAATGTCTATTTCAATATTCAATTCTTTCAGAACCAGAGTCTGTAGCTTTTAAATCCAAAAAGTTTAATGTCTTGCCAGGTCAATCACTCAATTCCCTCCTCACTAATTGAGTGTTCTACAGTATACTGTACCTCTAAGGCTTAATCCTGGAAGTTTTATTGGCCAAAAGAAGAGTTACAAATATTGTATGATATTATATATATTTTATGTTGGCCATATTGGTGGGGCCCAAACAAGGCAGACCCCAAATTGTCATTCTGTGACATGCAAGCAGTGGCACACCCTCACCTCCAGGTGGGAAATGTAGCACAGTGCTTATCTCGTTGTTTAATCATGTATGTCATAAACCCCAGTAACTGTTCCATCTGCTTGTAACGCACGGGTGGGGGGAAGGGCCACAACACATACACCTTTGAATTCGTTAACATGTCGCTCGTTAATAATCATTATTAACTTAACTCTTCAAAGAGTAGTGCTCTGTTTTCATCTATCATAGTCTCTACCTTACAACGGAAGGCACACCCAGGACCCAAGGCCATGGGGAACAGCATCAGGATGCTGCACTTTTTAAGTGAGTTTGTTTGATGACGAAACATCCCTTTATCAACTGATGGATCAAGGTATGGTTGGATTTTCAATTAACGGTGCCAATTCTGGACATTCTTTGTTATTTACCTTTACATGCTTTCTGAGGCTGCCAGTCAAGTGTGTTATACCAAATACCTATCCACATCCTATTATACAGTATATTGCTATCCAAGGGTCACTAATACTGGAACTCTGTTTTTTACACAATACCATTTTCACAACTGTTCATGGCTCTTAGCTCCACACAATTTTTCTATTTTTTAAAGATGTTTTTCATTATTAACCTAACGTGAGAAAACTAACCTAGCGCTCTAAGGGGCTTATTCTAGTTGCTTCGATGCTATCACGACCAAATCGAACGTTTTGGCGTGACCCTTCTTCACTGTTTGACATTTGTGTTATCACGGTGTTCAGAAAGAGTTATTGCAAGTCAGATACCGTGAGGTAGGAAAATGCCAATACCGCTTGGATAACAGTGTCTTTATATGTGTATTTGTATATGTTCTACCCCTGCAATCTTCCCACAGTCTGAGAGAGCTGCATCTCCCTGCACAGATCTTAAAGGTGATTGTGCTGTTTTTATTTTATATTATGAACACAGTATTGAATAGAGGGTTTTACCATATTAATTTCAGCCTCAGGAACCCTCTCCCTCACGAGTTTGAGGCCCCGGTATTGGGTGCCGGTATCTCTCTGCATTGTTTAAATCTCCTGCGTCATGTGACCGGGACATTTACATGTTGCGGGGATACCAGCACCCCATACTGGGTCCTTTATCTCGGGAAGAAGGGGGTCCTTGAGACTGAAATGAATGCAGTTCAGCTCTGGAGACCCCCTGCTTCAATACAGTGTTATTAAAATAAAATTAAAACAGCTTCATTACTTTAGTGACTAGCCACTAAGGTAATGGACGGGTTAAACTTCCTGATTTATTGAGGGTAGAGGGGGTGGGTGAAGTTGCCCCAGTGTGGGTGGTTAGGTTTATCAGGAAGGTTGAGGGAGGTTACTACCGCTAAGGTAATGAAGGGGTTAACCCCCCCCGCTACCCACCCGAGAGGCCTCACCAAGCACCCAGGGGCATCTAATTCCTTCACCCATTCTGTCTATCTCCAATAAACTTTAATATACAATACAAACAGCAATACTAGCCAATATACTTATTGATTGCCAATGTGGTTAACTATGCCCTCAATGGGAACAAATATAATCCCAATAGCAATGAATGCGCACCCTACTACCCACGCCCTCTATCCCCAACAACCCCCCTCCAACACATACAGTACAGTTATGGGCAAAATTCCTATTTCCCACATCACTCCAAAAAAGCAATCACATGGTATATCCACTAATCAGATTGGTTGGTGTACCATGTGATGTCTTCCATTTTTTTTCTGACCACGGTGACAATAAATTGATTAAATGGCTACTGCTTTATTTTATAGTAATGTATATATTATAGTAATATATTTTATTGTATTGAACTCTAATGGTTATTTTAATGGGCAAAATCGCTATTAGCCATCTTTTGCTAATAGCACTTTTACCCATTCCTGTGGGTGTTGGTAGTAGATGGAGTGGGAGAATGAGGTAGATGCATGGGGGTGGGGTGTTTAGGCCTTGCAGCAGTTAACCCCTTCATTAGATTAGTGGTTGTAACCGTTAAGGTAATGAAGGGGTTAACTCTTACTGCAACCGTCCCGGGAGACCAAAACAACCACCCTGGGGCAACTACAAGCTTCACTTTACCCCTCTACCAACAACAAAGCAGTTCCTGCTATTTAACACGCTCATTACCTTAGCAGTTAGCTACTAAGGTAATGAAGCCTAGCTGCAATTTTATTTTTATTACCTAGAATTTAATCCGTGGGTCTCCAGAGCTGAAATGAATGCGGGTCACCACCGGAGATCCCCGGCATCAATATTATGCAGTACAAATAAAATCTGTCAGATGCAAACCGCGATTCCGATCTCGCCATCTGTTAGGTGGCAAGAAAAGAATGCAAGTATTTAACCCGCGGTGTGCATCTCGGAGCTTTGTGAATAGCAGTTACTGGCAAAAAATGTGAGTTTTGGGAATTTTTGGAGCTATCGCACGGCTTGGTGCAAGAGTGCTAAAGCTTGTTGGAAAAGTTTTCAAGTGATTTTAGTGAATAGGCCCTTGAGCCTCCTGCAATGTCTGAGTCACAGGCTCCTAAACAATACAAATTCCTCTTCCCTGTGCTAGAAAATATGTTAGTCTTGTTAATTTCAAGGGGGATTAGGGTCTGAACTGATCCCAGGACCTCCAGAAATTCCCGGATGATGCCAATCCTGCAGGTCACCCCCTAACGAAGCGTTAACACATGCAAAACGCATTGAGGTGATTGGTCTACCTACGGCAGCTCACAGAACAGTGTGATGTCACACACTTTCAGTATTTTTTCTCCCACCCTGTGAGTGGATTGCTGCCCTTAGAGCTCTGCAACCTGACTAATAGGTTTCCTGGACTTTCAGTACTGTCCCCTCGTTGCATCATGGCGCAGGCACGGGACTCATGCATGGGAGGTACTTCATCTCATTCCGGAACAGGGAGGGACAGTGGTCTTGTTTCCAGTTATTGTTCATTATGCGTTTAATTATTGTTTATATTGTTTATAAAGTGATTTTATTTGAATTTGATACCGCCTTTCCTTTGTGCTCCTCTTTGTTTGTTAGTCTTGTTAATTTGGATGGAGCGCGTGGAAGACAGGTTGGCAGCAGAATGAATAAGGACATTAGACTTAATAGGACAATTGAGACCGGAGTCACCGTAACATGTTCTGCACCGGTGACTCCCGAACACAATACAATATGACCCCGAATACAATACACAATTACACATCTATCCTCTAGCAAACACCTTTATCACACCAAAAGCTGTACAATAAAAAATGCTGTTCTCTTACTGTTTTTCCTTTCAGTTGGGAAGATTGTCATGTATAAGTTTAACCATGAGAGATCGTTAACTGTACACCTCTTAAGGAGATATGTATCTAAGTCTCATAAATACAGTAGAAATCTCTGGTAAAGCAGCACCAGAGTTTTCAGATACAAAACAATTTCCTTGAATAGATTGGTATTACTGGATCTTCCTTAATCAATCTGCAGCATCGGAACTGCCTGTGATTTGCAGCATGGAACCTTCATATATATTTAGCGTCTTATTCTTATCAGCCTCCATGGATGCTCCATTAGCACTCTGTGAACCATGTTTTGCGTTTCCACGGAGTTCCATACCTGCTCCGTCTGAATTTTTTTAGTGGTCAGATGGAATTATTCTTTGTGTGGAGGTGTTCAGTGCGCGACCGGCAGATGGCAAACTAAATGTCTTTACCTATGTGGACTCTGAATGGTACCGTAATGAACAGTGCAGTCGATGTCTGAAAGAAGGTGTGTAAAATCCCAGCTAATATGAATATATTGTTCCTTGTTAAATGACATTGAACTATCAATACAGTATCTAATGTCGATTCACATTTTATTAAAAAACCACTATATTTTTAACATTACATTTTAACTTAATTTCTAAGGGGCCTATTCTAGTAGGTGTTATATTTTTTATGCCATCTTTCCAAAGTATATAATCTCCCAGTAAGGCCCCCCTCTCCTTCCCAAGAGGCCTAACCACCTACCCGTGGGGCAACTACTCCCTTCACCCAATCCCTCTTCTCCCAAGAAACATTAAAGAACAAAACAAACCTATTTCCCACCTCCTCTACCCCCAACAACCCCCCTCAACACATACAGTTCAATAATGGGCAAAATTACTATTATCCAGATCTGAATAATAGCTCATTTTCCTTTTAATAAGAAACATTATCCAGCCAGAATAAAGTAAATAAAAGATCTACTTACCCCTGCAAGGATGAAGGCTGTCCTCATCACTGTCCTCCGCATCCATGTCCTCCATGGGCAGCAACATTACAATAAAAGGCAAACGATTGTGTATATCTGCGCTACCCCAAAGGTGGACAGCCTGATGGGTTTCCCCAAGACCTGCTCCCCTCTGCACAGGACCATCGTGCTAAGGGTTAACATGTGCTTGTACTTTATGTAACGTCAACCCCAACCACTGGAATGTTAATGAGCCAAGAGGACACAAAGAACTTTTTGTTCACAGCTGCAACAAATTCAAGCTCAACCACCCCAATGAACATCTGCGTCGCCCCAAAGGCAGACAGCCTTTGGCACAGCCGAAGGGCAGCCAAAGGGTGTGAGCCGTTTGCTGCCGTTCGCTGATGTTTGGTGATGTTAAAGTGATGTTAAAGCTGCTCTATTTCAATCTGAAACGCACAAGACCTTTATCCCCTATACCGGATTTTCCTACTCTATCTGTCCATGAAATGTCTGTGAATTCACTGTATAACTCTGTTCTTTAAAGTAACCATTTATTTTTGATAACTTTATGCCCAGGACATACTTGAAAACGAGAGGTAACTCTCAATGTATTACTTCCTGGTAAAACATATGTATAAATAAATATAAATAAATAAATTATTGGCCCCTAACCAATAACCTTAGTGGTTATTAAACACCATAGGTAATTAAGGCTTTGACCCCATTCCCTGCTACTCACGTGGGTAGTCTAACCACCCTCCCATGGGCAGCTACCCCTACCCTCTACCCATTGATTGGCACAGTGGTACATCATGCCCATATACCATGGACATGATTTGCCACTATGGTAGTCAATGGACATCCTAAAACAAAAACCAGCACCAAAAATACACAACAAATAAAATAATCAATCACCAAATAAAACACAATAACAAAATCAAGATTAAAAAAACACAATAACAAAAATCAAGATAAAAAAAACACAATAACAAAAATTAAGAATCAACAAAACAGAATAACAAAAACCAAGCATCAAAAAATACAATAAAAAATCAAATGAAAGAAAATACAATCAATGTTTTTCTTACATTTGCCGTCTTCATCCTCCAATTCCGAGTCCACCAGCAACAGCAGAAAGCTCTTGACACTCGACGCAATGCTCTTCAACAACAAGTCCTTCTTCTTCTGTATCTTCATCTTCTTCATCTTCTTCTTCACCTTCTATTTTATCTTGTAATCCAATAGGCGGATTTTGTCCCGTCCCGTTAAGAAAAAATGGGACGGGACCAGGTGGTCTCCAGAGGTCCCCGCAGACTTAAGGAACCTAAGGAACCAACCCTGTATGTAAAAAAAATAAACCTGTCCTAAACATTTAAATAAATAAATATCCCCCCCCCAAACACATACAGTACAGTAATGAGAAAAATAACTTTTATCCAGATATGGATAATAGATTATTTGACCATTATAAAACAACGTCAATAAAGTAAATAAATAGAGTTCTACTTACCCCCTGGCAATGTGATGGCGTCCGGTCATCCGTTGGCAAAAAAAATACATTGCAAATAATTTCAAATGCCAGTTAACCCCTTAATCACCTTAGCGGTTAATAACTGCAAAAGTAATTAAGGGGCTAACCCACCCTGCATGATACCAACCCTTCTTCACCCATTCATTTGTACAGTGGGTATTATATATGACATCACATTTTCTTCATATGGTTCCCACGGTCCTGATTGGTCCGTGAAAACCATGTGATTTAGCCAAAAAAAAGATGACGTAATTTAAAGGGAATGAAGCCAACCAATCAGAATGGCTGTGCTTCATTTGTCTTTAAGATGACGTCATCAAACTAAAGATGGTCACCGTCACATGGTACTTGAGCCAATCAGATCGTGGGAACTAAATCCCCTATCTGATTGGCTGTAGTAGATCTGTGACAGATGTTTGGTGGAGAAAGGATGTGACGTCATCCTGTGGCTGCTTTGAACTATAGATTCTATTCAGACGATCTGGCACCGTACACATATACCCTTCCTGACTGCATACAACCTTATAGTAAACACAGAACATGATACAAAGTATACTTTATTAGAGATATATTGTGGGAACCTTATATTTATAAGGGAAATAACTGGGGGACATTTGGCCTCGAAATCCAGGAGTCTGGGGGACACTGGGAAGCCCGGGTGTAATTCACCCCACGAACCCACAAATAGTGCCTGCACGCTGGGGAGAATCATGGAACAACCAGTAGCTGTACCCCCTGAACTCCTGCAAGCAAAAGGAATACCTTTTTGACCCAATATCCCACCTAAAACTTACACTCCCAAAATCTGGAGTTTTTACCACACAGGGAACCCCAAACTTTTATCATAAAGTCACCCTAAAACTCATAGCCTGAGAATCTCCGCTGGTTAACACTCCTGGAAATGCAAAAGACACATACAGGAAAATATGTATTGTCGCATATTTAACACTAGCTGAGACCCGGCGTTGCCCGTGAGTGAAATTTCCCGCTATGAGGGGGGGACAGTGGACAGGAGCGGTGGGGGACAGTGGACAGGAGGGGGGGGGGGGGGCAGTGGACAGGGGGGGTCCCTCCTCTCCACTCCCCCTGTATGTTTCTCCGCTCCCCCCTCTCTCTCCGCTCCTCCCCCTCTCCTCCCCCTCCCCCCCATGCGCAGCACCGGTCCCCACCCTACAGTGTTTGACAAACAGTGTGTCCCACACACACACAAAGTGACACACACACACAGTGTCACACACACACACACACAGTGCAACACACACACACACACACACACAGTGTCACACACACACACACACACACACACAGTGACACACACACAGTGTCACACACACAGTGACACACACACACACACACACACACACACACACACACACACACACACACACACACACACACACACACACAGTGACACACACACAGTGACACACACACAGTGACACACACAGTGTCCCACACACACACTCACACACACAGATATGTCACCTCTCCTTCCGGGCGCCGCCATCTTAGGCACTTGGCGCCGCGAGGCAGCTGCAGGCTGCCTGCCCACTGCCTGTCCCCCCGCCAGGGAGGGAAGTGAGTGAGCGCAAGGGAGGGAGGTGAGTGAGCGCTGGGGGGGAAGTGAGTGAGTGCCAGGGAGGGAGGTGAGTGAGCGCCGGGGAGGGAGGTAAGTGAGCGCCGGGGAGGGAGATGAGTGAGCGCCGGGGAGGGAGGTGACTGAGCGCCGGGAAGGGAGGTGACTAAGCGCCAGGGAGGGAGGTGACTGAGCGCCGGGGAGGGAGGTGAGTGTGATGGGGGGAGGGAGAGAGAGAGACAGAGAGAGAGAGAGGGAGAGAGAGAGAGAGAGAGAGAGAGAGAGAGAGAGAGAGAGAGAGAGAGAGAGAGAGAGAGAGTGTGTGTGTGTGTGTGTGTGTGTGTGTGTGTGTGTGTGTGTGTGTGTGTGTGTGTGTGTGTGTGTGTGTGTGGCCGAGGGGGAAGAGAGTGGCAGTTGGGTGACGTCAGACCCACCAATCTGATTGGCCAGAGGCTGAGGACCAATCAGATTCACCGCAGCTAGTACCAACCTTTCAATTTTATATATTAAGATAGAATGCATGGCAGTACATATACAACGTTCAGGTCCAAGAGCTGACTCTCTAGGACCACAAAACATGGATCAGGGGAAGCCAAGTGAGCTTGACCTTAATTAGTGAGCCAGATTACCCACTCACCATCATCACATTGATACATATATCATAAGGCTCTTTGCAGTCCACAAGGGCATCTGCTTAAGGTGCCAGTAAGTCTGCATAGAGCCCGTAATTCAAAGAGGAGACGGGATGTTGAGAGGTGTCGGGCTGCTAAGTGGCCGGTGCAAGGCGGAGTACTGAGGCCGGAGAACAGAGGCCCCCTTGGCGGGGAGGACACTCTGATCTGCCAGATTCAGTAGAGTCTGCCCAGTAGGTGGCAATAGGTTGACTGGAGGAGGCAGCAGAATGTCGGCACGTTTCCCATTGGTCAATTCATATGTCCCGCCCACAAGGCATCCCGAGCCAGCTTGGCATGCCCCCTCCTCTGACGTCAACCAAGGGACAAGCCCCTATTCCTATTGGCTGGTGGGATGGAATTCCCAAACTCTGATTGATTGCTCCTTCTTCCTCCATGCTGAAAATAGAACAGCAGAGTGTATGTAAGGAGGAAGCCGACTCAGAAAACCAGACCATCTGGTGACTTGAGTCGATGACGCGAGGGCGGGATTTTCAAAGTTGCTCTGTTCAAATTAGCAGATCAACCGGCTTCGTTTTGAAGCTAGGAAAGTCTGCCCTGCAGAGACTATACAGAACCCCAATAAGCTCATATTGAACCCCCAAAATAACCACTATATATATGCGTATAGGTGTCACAGAGGAGTGCTACTGAGCATGGCAATATATATTTAAAACCAGAGACAGAACATGAAACACATTGTCATGCTCAGTAGCACTTCTATTTGACACCTATACGCATATATATATATAGTGGTTATTTTGGGGGTTCAATATGAGCTAATTGGGGTTCTGTATGTTTTGCAATTCTGTTCAGCTGGTCCTAGCTGATTTGGAGGGTGGCTCCTCCTTCCCAGTTTTGAAGCTCACTCCCTCCCACTTTTAAATGGTTAAAAGCTCACTCCATCTCACCTCCACACTCATGAGAAACAGCATAAAGTTTGATTGCGACAAATCTAATACAGAGTGTTTGTCCTGGTAATGTACATGTAGCCAGGTACCCTCCGGTCCCCCCGCGCTCCCAGTTTCCCCCCCCCCTTACTTTTAGTGAACGCAGGGCAAATAGAGTTGCCGGTGGTTCTCGTTCCAGGGCGCCACCATGTTAGGTGTGCGTGAGCATTAGCGCAGAGTCAGGCATGCGCAGAAGAGGCAGGGCCGGAAAGAGCCCAGGAAGGTTGTGCATGAGCGGGGCAAGGTCGCGGCGGCCCTTAGAATCACGCAGGCGCAGTGCCCTAGGCGCACGCGGCTGCAATGTTAATCAGGCAGCCCAAGGACTACAACTCCCAGGATGCTCAGGGAGGAAGCTGCCTGGTGACTTACAAGAGCCAATAGGATTGCTGGATTGCTTCTGAAGGAAGGAAAGACTATTGCCTGCTGGAAGAGGAAGGGCCAGTGAAGACCAGGAGCCTGAAGATGCAGGTTAGATCCACGGAGCAGTGCTCCAGGGATTAGGCCATAGGTAAATCCCCAGGGCCCAGATAGTTCCCTGAGTCACTGTAGATGTGCTGATAGTGCTGTTATAGGGAAGGCCTTAATGCAGGGACCTTTTCATATAGCTTGAGAGAGTTTATGCTGCAGGACATTGCCTGATCATCAGTGCAGCCTGAGTGCTGGTGTGGCATCTGATCCAATGAGGATCCCTGCAACAAAAGCCCATAGATCTAGTGATGGAAAAAGTCCCGGGAAATAGCTAGATGTTATTAGCTTACATGTGGTTGAAACAGGGACCAGCTTTCATGCAAAGTCAGGGGAAAACCACTGCAATCGACCGAGCACCCGTCGTCACGTCCGCTCCTCGATGCGTGATGACGTCACTTCTACGCGTTTCACGTCATATGACGCTTCTTCAGGAGAATTTGTCTTTACTAACTTTTTTTGTCCAGGCGCGTGCCGCGTGTCACTGTGGCGCCGGTCACACGTGGCCAGGGTTCCCCGGCATCCCCGAAGGCTGAAGGGGTAAGCGGGGTAAGGGGGAGATGCGCGACGCAGAGGAGCAGCCAGGGGGATCAGCCAGGGTGTCGCGAGGGGATGCGCACGAAGAGGGGAGGGGAAGATGTGGGGAAGGCGGCTGGCGCGCGGCCAAGTTCGGCGCACGGCCAAAAAAAACTCCGGACAATTACGGGCAAACGTTAGAATTAAGCTGGCCGCAGCAGTACACATTTACACAGCCACTAAAGATATTAGCAGAGCAGCGCCATCTAGCTGTCAGATACAGAAATGTAAATTAAAAGAAAAAATCACCAGCTAACCATGAGATAACATTTTGTTGCATTCAATGATATAAAAAGTGTTCCTGCTGGTGGAATCTCACGTGTTGACATGGCACGGGGAACAGGAAGTCATGTTACACCTGTATGTTGCCATTGAGACAGAAATAAATGCAATTTTATATGCAAATGCATCAGCTCACACTTACCATAAGTATAGAATATAAAATAATAAACTTAAACAGCTGAGTCCAACGCATGTAATAATTCTGCAAAATCAAATACATTCAATTGCATAGCAGCAACTTCTTATTTCTGAGAAAAGAAATCGCCCATTAATACATAATCAAATAAACACATTTATCAGCAGATGTCCGAGGTGTGGGGTATAAATCTAACACTGTTGCGAGGAGAAATGCATGGAGCGGGATGAATGTGTGACATGCTGGGTTTCTCACGGGACTTCATACTCTCTAAACGTTGCACTCACATGGACATTGCCTTTGTTCCCATCCTTCAAAATGTATTGGTGGACGGCGGCTAATGACTGTGTTGGACTGAGCTAGATTGTGACAGCCACAGGTGTAACTCTATATTCAGCTGAGGATATGAAGCATGTAATTATCCTACAGTATGTTGTTGCAATATTTAGCTTCTTGTAGAGAAGATGACGTTTATAACTTATAATTCCGCTGACATAAAAATCTCCCATCTGAGTCTTACTGCACAGACACCCCACTCCTATCGCCACCTGGTTGTTAAGCACACCTGACTGTGACGGGTTAACGCCTTGCTCAGTGATTGATTGGTGTAATGTGCAAATTATATATTGTGACTTCCAGGTCTCCATGCCCAGCTACCTTCTGAACTCAGGGTATAAATCCCAGTGTGTGACAGCCCTGGGGACTCAGACACAGCTCCAGAGACCAACATGTCTCCAACTGCTGGCTCCCTCCTTCTGGGGCTCGTTCTGTGCTCAGTTGGCATCTGGGCAGACATTTTCCCAGGCAAGTAACATGCAGGAAGATATGAGAGGTAGGTGAGTAACATGGCAGGGAGATATGGGAGGTAGGTGAGTAACATGGCAGGGAGATATAGGAGGGATGTGAGTATCACAGTAGGGAGATATGGGAGGGAGGTGAGTAACATGGCAGGGAGATATGGGAGGGAGGTGAGTAACACGGCAGGGAGATATGGGAGGGAGGTGAGTAATACATCAGGGAGATATGGGAGGGAGGTGAGTAACATGGCAGGGAGATATGGGAGGGAGGTGAGTAACATGGCAGGGAGATATGGGAGGGAGGTGAGTAACACAGCAGGGAGGTATGGGAGGGAGGTGAGTAATACATCAGGGAGATATGGGAGGATGGTGAGTAACATGGCAGGGAGATATGGGAGGGAGGTAAGTAACATGCAGGAAGATATGGGAGGGAGGTGTGTAACATGGCAGGGAGAAATGGGAGGGAGGTGAGTAACATGGCAGGGGGATATGGGAGGGTGGGGAGTAACATGGCAGGGAGATATGGGAGGGAGATGAGTAACACGGCAGGGAGATATGAGAGGGAGGTGAGTAACATGGCAGGGAGATATGGGAGGGAGGTGAGTAACATGGCAGGGAGATATGGGAGGGAGGTGAGGAACATGGCAGGGAGGTGAGTAACATGGCAGGGAGATATGGGAGGGAGGGGAGCAACACAGCAGGGAGATATGGGAGGGAGGTGAGTAACATGGCAGGGAGATATGGGAGGGAGGTGAGTAACATGGCAGGGAGATATGAGAGGGAGGTGAGTAACATGGCAGGGAGATATGGGAGAGAGGTGAGTAACATGGCAGGGAGATATGGGAGGGAGGTGAGTAACGTGGCAGGGAGATATGGGAGGGGAGACAATAAAATGGGACAAGAAAGAGGTAAATAGAAGGATAACTAGGAAAAAGTACTGTGATTAGAGGTGTAAAAATATAGAAAAGAGGTTTCTGTGGAAGTTTGCTATTGGGAGATGAGGATGAGCTGAGCTGATGCAGATATAGAAGTGACAAAGTATTAATAGATACGTAATTAAATTAGCGTTCTCTCACTATGGGATTTGAAACTATATTTTATAAATTAAATACCCAATATTTAAAATGTCCAAGTATATACAACAACAAAAAACGCTACATGAAAAGAATGGTAAAGTCTCAATGTCCCCAGAATGGGAAACTTCCTTCTAAGAATCCATAATATATAGAGACAAAGTAGTGAGGAAGCAAATCTCTATATTGGATATATAAAGATAAGAAGGACACCAGACTTGAAAGAATCACTTTGGTATTGATGTTTGCTTAAACACAAATGTAACAAATACAAACATCAATAACATAATGTGACCTAATGCAAAAATAAATAAAACACTGACACACAAACCCAAACAGCCTCACAGTATGTCCAAGACAGAGATTTGTTTCAACACTATTTTGTCGTTAGAGTAGTAGCAGTTTACACAACAGCACTTGGCTAATACAGATATTACTGTCTTAACAAGAAGCCACAATCAGGTTGTGGTGGGCAGGAAAGTGACACAAGCCTGTATCACACAAAGTACGTCACAACAAACAGGAAAGTGTCTCTGTGTCGTACAGGTCTCAAAACCTACTTCCTTCAGCCCATTGTCGCTAGAGATGGTCAAATTATTCACAGATGTTTGAATCAACCACAGATTTTCTTTTCAGTTGCGAGTTTAATAATAATATTAACAACAACACTGTGTGATTTCATTTCAAAGAGCGTTAAACGCATTCACATTTAGTTTCTGCACCCAGCGTGCCACGGTCATTGAGGCCAGCCACTGCCATTGCTAGAGTTATTTGCCAGTACAACTGCCAATTCTACCGCAACAACAGTACCACCCAGAACCATCATAGGAAGGACACTGAGCAAAGTGTGAGAGTAACTCACTCACACACAGCACCTCACCTTCTCCCGCCGCTCTATTCTCCCTCTCGTAGTATCTCATACACTCTGGCTATTAAGTAGTTTGTAAGTACTATGAAGTGAACCTTCAGCATTTAGCAGTAGAAAAATATACAATAAAATGAGTTGAATTGCATGAAGAAGTTGCGTTTGGATAACTGTTGTTAAATGAATTACCACTTTCACCACCTGCAATAGATTACTGATGGGTTAAATCACATCGCGTGCATAGGTTTTTGCTTTATTTCTAATATAGATAGAGTAGTTTTACTATTAGTATAAATAAATAGTCTGATACTAACTTACAGTATCACCTCGTGGAGTGGTTGGTGTGCTGGCAGTGGTAGGAAGGACATGGGAGGTGTGTGCGTGAGGAGGAACGAGAACTGTGCTTCCAGTGCTAGCAGGCAAATAGTAATAGTAGACTTGTAGGCTAACCCTGTTCACTTATGTAACTATGTATTTGTACCCATGTATTTTTTGTCATCTGTAACTCTGTGCCCAGGACATGCGTGAAAACGAGAGGTAACACTCAATGTATTTCTTCCTGGTAACACATTGTATAAATAAATAAAATAAAAAGAAGCTGCAGATAATCTGAATCTGTCCGCCCCTAGGCTGATACAGTACGTTTGGAACTAGACCTGCAGGGGCACGAGGAGGTGGACATAGTTTTAGTCATGTTCATTGTGGTGGGTGCGGTGGTAGTGATGATGATGATGATGATGATGATGATGGTGATGATGATGATGATGATGATGATGATGATGATGATGATGATGATGATGATGGTGGTGGTGATGATAAGATTTAATCTCTGGTGCTGCGTGTGCATCTACTCACATCAGTCAGAGCAAGAACCATCTGAAGGACAATGACACTGAATTCCACTCCCAATCCCACTGCAGAAGCCACACCTCTCCCCCCCCCCCCTCCTTGCCTAGACAACGAACCTCCAGTATTAAAGAGATTTAAACTGGGAATTAGAAGTTCAACTCAGCCTGCGGCTAGCACTAGTAGCAAAGCTGGAACTACAATTGATAATGTGGGTAAGAAGATTGAGAATGAAACTTTCAGTTCTAGGGACCAGACAGTTCCACTTGTGCCAACTGCTGTTACTGCTGCCAAGCCAACGAAATTATCTGCAGGAGGCACAACATTCTTGTCACGTTCATGAATGTCGAAAAAGCTCCTCGCAGCGGGGGACCAGGACTTTTAACACCTTTATACCTCCCGGGATCAATTCACTAGGCAGGACAACCTTTTTGAATAAAGCGTTTATTCGAGCAAGCCCGCAAACATACATAAATTGCACAAAATACAGTAAAAACATACCAATTGGGGGTCTGGGGGGCGTCACTAGCCTCAACTAGGTGTATGGCGCCTGTGACAGTGAGGGGGTAACCAGGATATCAAATTAAGGTAAGCCGGTTTGGTTACCTCTGAGCCATGTTTTGGGGTACAAGTGTGTCAGCTCTTGAGACTAACCGTTGTACTTGAATCAATGTGTGTGTGTTTTTGCCTTTCCTGTGATGCCAGCAAGCAGAGATTGCTGGGGTATGAGTTTCAAGTGAGGTTTTGCAGAGAAAGTGTTGTCAGAATGTGTCTATGTAGTCGGGGTCCAGAGTTATTGGACAACCCAAAAATGTACCCGAGAATCAGGCTCATTTCTCGGATACATGTAGGCACATTGTCCCGGCAATATCTCCCCTTGGAAACGCTTGCGCGACTCACCACTTGGGTTCCCTGCTTCAGCACAGCCCAGAAAGGTAAATGGTGCAAAGGGATGAAAAGTGTCCCTGTAACTATAAGGTGACCCTAGGTTAGGGGGGATACCCGGTTACTGCCCAGGTCACCCAGAACCTATATAGGGGTTCATGTGTTCTTCAACCATAGGTAAGATTGTGAGAGGATTTTTAAAGTCCACTCCAAGCCTATTTGATAGTGTGTGGGGGATATAAGCTAATAGAAAATAAAGCTTTTTATTCTATTTCCCATACCCAGAGACAGGACTTATAACTGTATATTTTATTAATAGGTGTTTAATACAGTATGTACAGTTGTGCACGGTAATGAGCTGGGACTTTCAGAACCAATGTTCTGACAGACTGCCAGGGCTACCAAGTTGGTGCTTGCGATTCTGCTGAGACATCGAAGATGAAAGCCACCAGAGGATGCCTGAGGTGTGAAGACTATTTGGGCAGGAGGGAAGGGCTAAAGTACCAACATCTTGGGTTGAATGGAAGTTCTCTGGACTACCATTTCCCCCCCCCCACACTTGGTGGAGTCTGACCCAGCAGGTGGCTTCTGAATAGGAAGTGTCTAAGGTGGCAAACTTGCCCATGTCCCTTGGTAGATTCAGAATCCCCACTTGCCTGGCTTCACAGGACCGGCTCCGCTCTGATTGAATGGTAAGAAAGTTCCCACGCTGTGAAATCCAAAATACTATAAAAAAAACCTCTCAGGCAATCAACCAGGACATTCTCAAGCGCCAAAACAGCGGCAGAATTTTGAATGTGGAAAAAGATGCCCCTCCATGAATATCAGAACACAGGCTTCAGAAAAACTAACCAGGAATATTTTCTAAGTCTTGCTTTTTGCGACCAAGTTCTGAGAATTGAATGTAGCAGTCACGGCTGGGATTTCAAGCAGATTTTAGTTCTAGGACGTTTGGAGCTAAGTCCCAGTCAAGCAAAATACAGTCCTCCGGAGAGAAGACAGAAGGGAGCAGTGGCATCTGGAATTGCATGCCGATTTGAGTTCCAGGACATTTCGGGCTAAGTCCAGGTCAACTAAAGACTCTTGTTTAAAGTGCCATTTAGCTAGGAAAGTCTGTTTTTTTACCCCAGTTCCCAAGTAAGTGTGTCTCTTCTTATGTAGTTTGTGTATCATTGTGTGTATGCCTTTTCCTGCGAATAAATTTACAATTTATTTCACTTTACCTGTTTTGCTCAATCTATGATCCTGGTAAAAATGTGTAAATGCCTGGTCTCTCGTGACAGGCTTATTTACCGGTGGCAAAAGTGGGATCATTGAGCGTTATGTTTTAAAATCCTGAGGGGTCTTCTAAAATAAAGAGAAACTCGCAAATTGCGAGCTCTCAAAAGAAGTAGTGACTTAAACACTTTACACAAAGCTAAGAAAAGCGCAGGTTCTCTCTGTCACTTAGTTCAGTGTCACCAGTAGAAAATGGACCGACGGTCAGGACGTTACCGATCCTGGGACCATTCCCAGATTGTCGCCCGGTGTGAGAGTTATGGACTACCGACCTCTCGTTAGGCAAAGACAGTGCTGGAGGAGGATCTCGAGAAACATGAAGTGAGAATAGCTTCACCTGAGGTGTGTACAAGCTTGCCTGCAGTTGTAGCCTAGCCAGGGTACCTGAGGATGTTCCAGCCCTGGTGGAAGTGGAGGCAGAGGAGGAGGAGAAGAGCGGGGATGACGAGGAAGCAGATGGTGAGCATGATGCCAGGATTCGAGCCTTGGTAGCCACAGTGACTAGCAGTCTCCTGGATACAGGGATCACCACACTTATAGCCAATTGGGGAGTGGGAATTACCTTTGAGCAGCGGTTGCAGCTAATGACCGTTTCTAAAGTGTTTGTCAGGGCCACCGCTAGGCTCCACCCTCATCATGTGTCACGCGGCAGTATCTGTGATGCACCAGAGGTCTGTATGTGCTCACCAATGCGATACTCCGCCCTCGGAGGCATGCCCCCAACACATCAAAACGGCGCCTACTCTCCCTGGTGAAGCGCCCGCCCTGCGCCGCGCAGCAACAGAAACCAATAACATCCGCTGTGTTACACTGGCAGCCAATCCAGCACCATCCTATCAGCTGGTAGCTTATGTGTGAGGTCATCATTTGCTGTTTGCTGATTGGTCTTCCCTGCCTATTTATGCCTTGTCAGTCTCTGTGCACATACATGTAAACTATTGTTTATGTGCCGTGCTTGCTACTTTCTGGATCTTGCCTGTTTTGTTCATTGCCTGACTTCTGTTGTGACCCCTGCTCGTACCTGGACCTGTCTCTTCTCTACCCCAGAACTTCAGCTTGTATTGGATTCCTGCTCTCTCCTCTCCTTAACCACGGCTTATGGAAAACGACTACTTTTCACTCTCCAACCACGTACCACGTCAAGTACCACGACATACCCGACTTCTCCTACCCAGCTACATGACTCTGACTCTGCATTCCGGACCGGGCTCCGTGGTTGTAGGGCGGCGGTTATATAAATCCCCACCTCAGCCCCGCAGTCTAGTCCTGTTTGTGGTGAGCACACATGACAATATGCTCAGTCCAACAAACATGAACCCCACTTGGGTGGGTCGACGATTGTATGAATATGAGGGTATGTTCAAGCAAGTGGAGGGATCTCTTATACAGTACAACAGGATCAGAAAATGAACTAGTTCAAACATGACTTTAATGACCTGTCTGACAAGGTTAGGGTTCTCTCTATCTCCACAGTACCCACGCCTGCACCCGCTCCTGTGGCCCCGACTTCTGAACCCCAGTTACCAACCCTTAACCGTTATGCTGGTGAACCTCTGGGTTGTCGGGGGTTCCTGAACCAATGTTCGATTCACTTCGAACTATTACTTTCCCATTTTCCCTCTCAATGCTCCAAGGGGGCATATATCATTTCCCTGTTGACAGATGACGCCTTGGCATGGGCCTCGCCTATCTGGGAGCAACGGCCAGACCTTATGTCCGATATTACTTGCTACACTGCGGAGTTCCGGAGAGTCTTTGACAAGCCTGGTCGCATGGTAGCGGCAGCTTCTGCCCTTCTTAACATCTCTCAGGTGACCGCACGGTGGCTTGTTACGCACTCGAGTTCCGCACTATAGCTACTGAGACTCGCTGGAACGATGAGGTCCTCGCAGAGGTGTTCTGGCAAGGATTGTCTTGTTCTGGCAAGGATTGTCTGAGGGTCATAAAGACGAGTTGGCCGCTCAGGAAAATCCCACAGGACTCGAAGATCTTGTAGCCCTGTGCATCCGCATGGATCAACGCCTCCAGGAGAGAAGGATGGAGAGGGGTAGGCACCAATGAGGTACACACTCTTTCTTGTCTCATTCGGTAGGACCTGTGGCTCCTATTCCTTGTACCCAGGACAAACCCATGCAGTAAGAGGTGCCCGCCTATCGACAGGTGAAAGGCAGCGCAGACGTCGTGCAGGCTTATGTCTATGCTGCGGGAGCACCGGACATCTGGTGGCCATTTGCCCTTCAAAGTCGGGAAGCGCCACTGCCCAGTGAGAGTCAGGAGGATAACATTTTGCACCTTATCCTCACTTCCGCCTCAACCTTCTACCAGGATCTACATCCCTATCACTATATCCGGGGATGATTTCCGAGTCTCTACGCAAGCCTTTCTTGACTTCAGGTCAGGAGGGAACTTCATTGATCAAGGGTTCGTGGAAAGACACCACATACCCTTGATCTACAAGGAGCATCCCATAGGACTCAAGGCTATAGACAGCCGACCACTGCAACCTGCTTTAATCTCCTTGCAGATGATACCCATCTCTTTACTGGCCGGGGAAGTCCATTCCGAGTGCATAGAGTTGGACGCCATCCATACCCTGTCATTTTGATGTAGATGTCATTTTGGGTCTCCCCTGGCTTCAGTTACACAACCCACGAATCGATTGGACAGAGACTTCACGATCCACTGAAGTAAAAAATGTCAGAAGAGGTGTCTCTTTCCCTCCAAGGCCCTAGCAGGGATGTTGGTACCTGAACAGGGTAAAGTACAACTTCCAGAAGTGTATAAAGAATTTCGGGATGTCTTTGACAAGATTCAGGCCGATGAACTTCTACCGCATTGCTCGTATGACTGTCCCATCGACTTGTAGCCCGGTGCAATTCCTCCTAGAGGTTGCTCCTATCCACCGTCTCCGCCTGAGACTAAAGCTAGAGAGGCTTTATTTGAAAATCTTCCTCCCCTGCTGGCGCAGGCTTCTTTTTCGTAAAAAAAGAAAGATGGATCGCTTAGTCCTTGTATAGACTATAGCGGTCTCAACAAGTTTACTGTCAATTATCGTTATCCTCTTTCGTTAATCTCCGAACTGTTCGATAGGCTACAAGGCGCGAACATTTTTACCAAGTTGAATCTGCAAGGTGCCTACAACGTGGTAAGGATTCGTTGGGGAAACGAGTGGAAAAAATGTTTCAATACTCGTGACTGGTACTACGAATACCTGCTGATGCCCTTTGGTCTTTGAAATGCACCCGCCATATTTCAAGACTTCGTAAACTAAATCTTCAGGGATTTGCTTGACCAACATGTAATCGTGTACCTTGATGACAGTTTGATCTACTCCAAAAACAATCAGGAACATCCAGTACATATGAAACAAGTTCTCCAAAGGCTACGGGAAAATAACCTCTTTGCCAAACTGGAGAAATGCCAGTTTCATCAAACTTCAAACTCCTTCTTAGGCTACATTATTTCAGACAACGGACTCGCCATGGACCCGACAAGGTCAAAGCAGTCATGGACTGGCCATGTTTTTCTATCGGCGGTTAATTCAAAACTTCGACTATACTATAGTAGCACCGATCACGGCTTTAACCCAAAAAGAAGCTGATCCAGCACACAGGTCTCCCGAAGCCACCGCAGCTTTTGAAAAATGAAAGAAAGTTTTTCTTCTGCCCCCATCTTGGTACACCCAGACCCAGGATTACCTTTCACGTGGGAAGTGGATGCCTCCAACGTAGGAGTTGGGGCAATACTGTCTCAGAGGAAAAACTCTCAGGCCCGTCTGCATCCCTGTGTGTTTTTTTCTAAAACAAATTCTACTGCTAAACTAATATGTAGGAAACCGTGAACTCCTTGCAATAAAAAATGGCCTTAGAAGAATGGTGACATCTTCTCGAGGGAACAGAGACTCATGTCACTATCCTGACAGACCACAAGAATCTACTCTACATTGAAGGTTTGCGTCACTTGGAGTCACGACAGGGACGGTAGTCCTTATTTTTCACCCGATTTAATTTTGTTATATCATATATTCCTGGTTCCAAAAACGTAAAAGCTGATGCACTATCCAGACAATTACTGGTGGGGGACAGAGCAGAGGATCGTCCACAGACTATCTTCCTCCCACATGTATTTTGTCTTCCAACACATTTGACACATTACCAGGGCTCAACGTAACATCCCTGTAGGTCTCAAGGTTCTAGATGGACGCCTGTTCACTCCAACGAACTTCCATAGGAGAGTGATGGAATAGGGTCACACTTCCAAAATGGCTGGTCATCCTGGCACTAGTAAAACAATCAACTTGTTGCAGCACACATTCTGGTGGCCAAGCATGCGCAAGGATATTAACATTTGTGTTGCTTCGTGCCCCACATGTGCCCAGAATAAGACGCCTCACAACAGGCCGTCAGGCCTTCTTCAACCTCTGCCAATCCCAGACCGTCCATGGACGCATCTCTCGATGGACTTTATCGTTGAATTACCCAGCTCTAAAGGTATGGATACCATACTGGCAGTCATGGATCGGTTTTCCACACAGGCGCACTTGATCCCCCTTCAAGGCTTTCCCAGCGCTCCAAAACTCTCGGAGATCTTCGTCAAGGAGATTTTCAGACTTCACGGTGCTCCGCAAGTCATAGTTTTGGACCGAGGCTCACAATTCATCTCCAGATTCTGGAGGGCCTTCTGCCAAAGTCTGGGCATTTCACTTCATTTTTCATCTTGGTAGCATCCGCAAACTAATGGACAAATAGAACGTCATTAGAACAGTCATTAGAACAGTTCATTCACTGTTTTATCCTGGATCTGTCGGAGATGAAGACAATACACCTGTTAATGTAGAACATTTTATAAATATGATTAACTATATCTTTGCAACTTTAATCTTCAACTTTTCAATAAACAGTTTTTTTGTATTTTTTTTTTTTTTTAAAGAAAACATTTAACAAAAACATTTATAAAAAAAAAAAAAAAAAAAATGAGGAGGGTAGGCTCAGTAACAGCACACTTCAGAAGAGCAAAAATATCAGCGTTCAAACCATATCAGAGGAAGAGGCCGTGTAGGAACATAGAAGAAGCAAACAGAATGAGAATGTGCTTGTTGGAGAAGAGAATAAAAGTAAGGGATTGTGTAACATCCAACACCATCATGAGAAATCCATGGTGACACACCACAACACAACCACAAACTTTACAAATGGTAAAGATGGAACCAGGAACAACGTTGGTTTGGATTGGCACTCACATACTGTATGTTGCAAAGTATACAAAAAGACACACAGTATCATTGCACTGCAGCTGGATTCAACTCACTTGTATTGCAGAATCCGTTTTTTAGGCTTTGAGCAATAATCAAAAGATCTAATCTAAAGATCTACTGCTCTCAAGCACACAAAATTGCAACGTTTCAGGGTCAATGTCCTTTCCTAAAATGTTTGTGCCAGAGAACTAGATGATAGACTAGATGCACAGATTAGGTATAATGTTCCTGTATTGTCTGTAAGGAAAAAAACAAACAAAGCGCACAACACTCATCATGAAAAATATAATAAACTATGTTTATATAAAAGGTGTTTCAAGGTTATGCGTACATCAAGGTAGATTAATCAAGCATAGAGCCACAGAGTGGCAGTTACCAGCGTCTGCAACCAGGAACCACCAGAGCTTCACTCTCCTTTCCACCTACAGGTAGGTGAAATGCCAGATAATTGATGACTCTGCCACAGTCTCAATGTCCTGTAAATAGCGTCAATGCGCTTAGTGGATCCTGGGGAGTGGTTGTCCTTTGCTCGCAAGTAGTACACAGGTTCCTCTGCAGACCTCACTGTGTTTCCCGATCAGTCAGGCAGCGTGACGGCATGGTCCCGTGGGCCCTTCTGTGACGTCAGAGCGCCCGCTCTGCTTTGAGTAACAGTGTCTGCCAGTAATGATTCAGACCTCACTTGGCAACCACAGAGGCAGGCAACAGCGCGGCACATGCGCAGAAGAGGAAATCAACTCGGTGTTCAGCAAACCGTTTGACAACAATAAAATACACCTTGGAACATGAATAATAAAAATATATACAGTAGGTTGAATGATATCTCTCCTACGCGGCGTTTCGTAGCTCAACAGGCCACTTCTTCAGGGAATAAAACACATGATATCTGTATCAGAGTTTATACCATTCAAAACCATATGATTGGTTAACAATTTAGTAGTATCAACGAATCACTATGCACCATGCTAATGCAGTACAGCTGCAAAATCAGAGCTGCCTAAAAAAATAAAAAATAAATAAAAACATTTAATACTTAAAAAGCTGCATAAAACACAATACTAAAATGAACCCTAAAAATAACAAATGGCAAAGATTTATATCTGAAAGAAAGAAACAAGAATTAGTTCCGAAGCAGACATGAATTATTTAAATGACAGAATCAATACAGGGACCATATATCCACATCCTCATTTAACCCTTTAGGGGTGTGGGATTCTAATTTGTAAATCCAGAATGTTTCTTGGATAGAGAGATTCTTAATTCTATCACCACCTCTCCTCCCTAAGGGGACAGTGTGTATACCCTTAAATCTAAGGGAAGATGGGTCTTTTTATGGTGTACAGAGAAATGCCGAGACAAACTGTGCTTATCATAACCATTTTTAATATTCCTAATGTGTTCCTGGATGCGCACTTTCAAACACCTTTTAGTGCGACCAACATATTGGATATTGCAGGAACATTCAATCAAGTAAACCACATGGGTGGTATTGCAGTTTATAAATTCTTCAATTTTAAACTCCTCATGATTAACTAATGATTTAAAAGTTTTCCTCTCTTTATGTAGATAGTGGCAAGCAGAGCACTTACCACATGCATAATTACCTACAGATTTATTTAGCCATAACTTATCCCTATTATGGATTGATGGAAAAATATCACTAGGAGCCAAGGTATTTTTAAAATTCTTAGCTCTCCTGTAGATGAATTTTGGTGCTGGTGGGATGTGGCCCCCTAAAAACACATCCCTATTTAATATTGCCCAATGTTTTTTAAAAATTTCCTCAATTTTAACACTCACAGAATTAAAGGTAGTCACAAATGGAATATCAAGAGACCCAGTGACAACAGATGATTCCTTCCTCTTTGGTAATATCATGTGGTCTCTATCCATTCCCCTCACTATATCCAGGTCTTTCATCAGGTCTTTTTCCAAATAACCCCTTTCTAGAAATTTATGCAAAAGTATGTTAGCCTGTTCTTCAAAATCAACGGTGGAACTGAAATTTCGCTTGATTCGAACAAAGTGGCCCCTAGGGATATTGGAAATCCATGATTTTTTATGATTACTCTCCACTTCTTTGAAGAATACCTTTGTGGTTACTTCCCCAGTACTCGTGGCAGTTAAATTGATATCAAGGAAATTGATAGATCGCTCGTTGGAAATGTGGCTGAAGATCAAGTTCATATCATTATCATTAAGATAATCTATGAAATGTAACAATTCTTGATCATTACCATGCCACACACACAGGATGTCGTCGATAAAGCGTTTCCATATCACAACATTCCTACTGTAGGGGTTGTTGGTCCAAATCCTCTTCCTCTCCCAGTCTCCCATATACAGGTTCGCGAAACTGGGGGCAAATCTAGTCCCCATTGCAGTTCCGCAAACCTGCAAGAAAAACTGGGACAGAAAGAGAAAATAATTATGTGTTAATATGAATTCAATTGCTTTTAGTATGAATTCCACATTCAGGGGGTGCAGTAAACTGTCTTCCTCCAGGACCAACCTTATCGCCGACAAACCCTTGTCGTGTGGGATGTGGGTATATAACCCATGGACATCACAAGTCAACCACTTATATGACTTCTTCCATTCGAAGCCAGAAAAAATCTGAAGTACCGATGAAGTATCTTTCAAATAAGCAGGCATTTTAACTACATAGCTTTGTAAAAAGAAATCAACATACTGTGAGAGGTTGGATGTGAGTGACTGGATGCCTGAGATGATACGGCGACCAGGGGGGTTAACTAAAGATTTATGAATCTTGGGCAAATAATAAAAAATAGGTACTCGTGGACATTCTGAAAAAAAAAAATCAAACTCTAATTTAGAAAGTACCAATTCATCCATAGCTACTGTAAGAAGCTGTTTTAATAAAGCTGTATACTCTACAGTTGGATCTTTAGCAATTTTAATATAAAAAGCTTGATCTCCAAGGAGGTGGTTGGCCTCAGCCTCATATACCTTACGGTCCTGGAGGACCACACCGCCCCCCTTATCAGCTTGCCTGATGATTAAATTAGAATTATCTTTTAAACATCTTAAGGCTATATTTTCATTAAAACTAATATTATGTTTAATACTCTTAGCTTTAAAAGTTTTAGTTAATTCGAGGAACTCACTGTTAACCATATTGAAGAATGTTTCCACTCCCTTGGATTGGGCAGGGTAGAATTTTGACCTTGGTTTAAAAGGTGTATGTTTACACACAAGGTCATCTCCCTCATTCTCCAACATGGTCAAAGTTTCTACTTCAGGTATTTTGATTGGGTTCTCTTGATCAGTTTTGATAAAGTGTCTCTTAAGCGTAACATTTCTCGTAAACTTATGCAAGTCTTTATACAGTTGAAACCCATCTGGTCCGTTAGATTTAGAGAAGGTAAGACCTCTACTAAGTACCCTTTTCTGATCCTCTGTCAGTATAGTGGTTGAAAGGATAAAAATACCACGCATTATTGGGACTCTTTTCTGTAGTGATCTTTTTTCTTGCACTCTGGTTCCTCCTCTTGTCCCTCTCCTGACAACACTCTTTTTTTCTTTTGTTTTTCTGGATATGGGGCTGGGTTTTTTGATTTGGATGTTTTATCTATAGGGGAGAGGAATCTTTTCCTCAGACTCTCTAAAAAATGAAGTCCTTGGGGGCCCAAATAAGGAGAGTGAAGCTCTGGTGGTTCCTGGTTGCAGACGCTGGTAACTGCCACTCTGTGGCTCTATGCTTGATTAATCTACCTTGATGTATGCATAACCTTGAAACACCTTTTATATAAACATAGTTTATTACATTTTTCACGATGAGTGTTGTGCGCTTTGTTTGTTTTTTTGTTACTAGATTCTAGGGTCTTGGGCTACCCTTTACACAGCAGCAGACGCTCATCTACATTGGTATATATTTATTTATACCCAATAAGAATTGTCTGTGTTAAGCCAGACGTTTCTATACCAGGGACGCGCACGCGCATGGCCGTGAGCGATGACACGACAGACCAGGGAAATTACAATAAAATTGTATTTTCGCGCTGCTACCGTGCTGCGGACCAATCACAGCGCGGCCTAATGCTGTGACATCAGAGTCAGGCCCCCTAACCGCACGCGTCATCGCTTGCAGCCTACCAACTAAACGCGCATGCCACGTCCACGCGCAATGCCGGGCGCACGCCCGCGCGTGCACTAGCGCCTACTATATAACAAGCCTACGCCTACTGGCGGAGAAAGCGGATCTGGGCACCAGTGCATAAGAAATAAGATTTTTTGTAAAGAAAATACTAACGGTGAGTGCAAGTTCCCTATGGGGTTTTTTGTGTAAAGATGAAACCATTGTCAGTATCTCATGCATTGTTGTCATGATTACTGGCAAATAATTCCGTGTTCTGTATAGTGACAGACCCCAACGGTAATTACCAGCTTTACCAGATGTATCTGTACTTTTGCCCCGGTCACTTTGCAATGTTTTGCTGGATCTATGTCAGTGAATGGGTTAAAGGACCGAGGCTTAGCCTCCTGCAATGTCTGGGTCTCAGGCTCCTACACAACACAAATCCCTCTTCCCTGTGCTAGAGAAGAAGATGTTAGGCTTGTTAATTTGCATGGAGCGCGAGGAAGACAGGTTGGCAGCAGAATGAATAAGGACAGTAGACATAATCGGACAATTGAGACCGGAGTCACCGTAACATGTTCTGCACAGGTGACTCCAGAACACAATACAATATGACCCTGAATACAATACACAATTACACATCTTTCCTCTGGCAAACACCATTGTCACACCAAAGGCTGTACAAGCAACAATGCTGTTTTCATACTGTGTGTCCTTTTAGTTGGGAAGATTGTCATGTATAAGTATAACCATGAGAGATCTTTACCTGCGCACCTCTAAAGGAGATATTTATCTAAGTCTCACAGGTAGAAATCTCAGGTAAAGCAGCACCAGAGTTATCAGATATAAACAACTTCCCGAACAGATTGGTATTACTGGATCTTCCTTTATCAGTCTGCAGCACCGGCACTGCCTGTGTTCTGCAGCACGGAGCCTTCATACATAGCTAGTCACTACAGTGTGCTAATGACTATAGGGTCACTTTCACTATGTGACAATGTGGCGAGTCGATAGGTCAATATAAAACAGACTGACACTTAGACAGAGAGCCCTACATATATATTGTTCTGTGTTGCTAACGAGGGCTTTTCTCTTATTTGTGTGACTTTACACATGTATGTGTCTCGGGAGACCAGGACTTTTATACCTTTCTGGGATCATTCACTAGGCAAAACAAGGTAGTGGAATAAAATGAGGTCTATTCGGGTAAAATTTAATGCCTAGGTAGTCCAGAACCTATATTGGGGTTCTTGAGTGCTCCAATCATATATAAGGTTGTGAAGGGACTCTCAGAGCCCAGTCTAAGTCCAGTAGATAGTGTGTGGGGAATAAGGGCTGATAGGAATAAAAGTATTATTTTCTATTCTATTCTCCATACCCATAGACTTAGACAGGTATTAGAGTATATTTTATTCATACTGTAAGAGTGCTGGTATGTACTGTTGTGCACTGTATATGAGATGGGGCTTTCGGAACTGATGCCAACACAGACTGTCAGGGCTACCAGCTTGGTGCCAGTAAGTCTAGTGGACATCGGAGTTCAAAGTAGCCAGAGGATGCCAGAGGTGTGAAAGCCATATGGGTAGCAGGGAAGGGCTCAAGTACCCAGGTCCGGGGAATAATAGCAGTCGTCCGGGCTGCCATTTGTTCTGCCAGACCTGGAGGAGCCTGACCCAGTGGATGGCATTGAGATAGCAAGGGACGGAGGTGGCAAACTTTCATATGTCCCTTTGCAATTTCCGATTTCCAACTGACCTGGCTTTCAAGACCGGCTTGGCTCTGATTGGCTGTAGTATTTTGTGAATGAATCTCCAAATACTATAAGAAACGTCTGAGCCAATCAGGTTTGAGATTTTTAGTGGTAGATATGAGGGTGGGCTTTTCAAAGATGCTCTTGCCAGAATAATAGAGCAACTGGCTTAGATTTCAAGCCAGGAAAGTCTGCCCGCCAGATTCTAAGTCCCGTTTTCAGCACCCATGTTCTAATAATCAAACGTAGCAGTCGTGGCTGGAACTTCAAGCCAATTTTAGTTCCAGGAGTGTGATACTAACCCCCCCGATCAAAAAGAGTCCCAGTTCTCAGAAGAGAAGGGAGCGGTGGCGTGTGGAACGTCATGCCGATTTGGGAACCAGAGGATTTCGGGCTAAGTCCCAGTCCGGGTAAAACTCTTATTTAGGCTTCCCTGCTCCTAGGAGAGTCTACTTTTTGACCCCCAGTAAATGTGCATTTCGTCTGTATTTTGGGTTTCCCTGTGTGTATGCCTATTTAAGCGAATAAACTACAATTTATTTCATTATCTTGTTTTGCTCAATGAATGATCCAGATAAAGATGTACAATAAACCTGTTCTCCTGTGACAATAATGAATATATATTTATAGCACCAACCTTTTAAAATAATGTCTAAATAACAGTCACCCTAATGAAAATGAGGGCTCCTTCTGGTAGAGGTGCACAATTTGTTACAGCACTTCAAACATAAGTAACTGTACTGCGTGTAAATAACGCATTTGTTTTGTGATCTTTCAGATCTTCCAATTTCAAAACCCGGCATTTGTCCCCAGGATGTGGATTATCCTACATGTGGTTTTATTTTATTTTTTGAAAAGCCAGAATGTGAGGTTGACAATAACTGCAAAGGGAAAATGAAGTGCTGTTTCTCTGGCTGCAAGAGACGCTGTCTTCTGCCACTGGAAGGTACGGAGGGGGGACTGCTCACCGGGGGCTGGGACTTTGGGATAATTACATCTTCTACTGTATATTTTGGAAAGTTGTGTGTCTGTTTGCTATGCATTTGGACACCTCTGAAGATATCCTAACCAAACTTAGCATGATGGTTCCTAAGATCAAGGAGCAGGTTTGGGTCTATGTTTGGAAATTGGGTACATTTGTTATTATACTGTATATGTTATGACAAGTAAGCCACATAGTGTTGAATCTGGTAGGCTATGTATCTGGCCCATGACATCATAATATTGACATCATAATGCATACAGGTTGGAGAGAAAATCTACTTAGCTCTAGGAACCTGCTAAACCGTAACAAGATAGAGATAAGGCAGTATAGCGGAGCATATGGAGTTAAGGTAAGCCTGCTAGTGGAGGTAAGCGTCGGGGTAGCGGGGGTAAACAGCCTTCAGGAATGGCACTAAAAAACCCCAGCAATAACAGTGTGGAGCACCAAGCGTACTCACGATCAGTCACTGATCCCTAAGCATCCTCCTGGCTGTAGGTGCACCAGCGTGGGGCACCCTCCCTCCGTGGCACCTCTCAGATCCGGAAGTGATAGCAAGAGTATGAAGGATCAAAAAGGCAGCCGCTCCTTAAGGGTACACTACTCACCAGTAGGTTGTAAGTAAAAAACTTTTATTAAACTACATAAAAACAGATACGATCCATAGACAGGTCAAGAAAAACCTCCTCCCACGTGTTTCAAACAGCTAGTGTTCTTTCTCGAGGAGTATATAATGCATACAGCCTGGTGGCAGATAAGGAGAGTCAGATAGCTATAAAGTTTAGGACACAAAAATCTAATCAGGGTAAAGATCCTGGCTAAACAAGAAACCCGCAATTGCACTCAATGAAGACAACCATAGGTGGGATCAAAATATATTCCCAAACTTGTAGCTTACTGTGCCAAGCGACGCAAAACCAAAAAGCTTTATTAGAACATGATAGGGGACATAAGCAAGGAGTGTAGGGTATAAACACAAGTATTTAAAATTAGGTGGTGGTGACACAGAGTACATAGAGGTAAAAGGCTCCTCTAAAGCCCAAACATGGAAACCTCGCATATAAGAGAGAAAATGTCTCAAGAAATATATGGTGTCATGTATGGAATATATCCAGAGAGGTACACTGAGGTTCCTAAATAGGAGCTCCTATTGGTAAACTGTATAGACGCTGATTACTCTCATTCACACTAGCAGTACATCAAGCAAGTCCCATTCACACTAGCAGTATAGCAAGCAAGTCCCATTCACACTAGCAGTATAGCAAGCAAGTCCCATTCACACTAGCAGTACATCAAGCAAGTCCCATTCACACTAGCAGTATAGCAAGCAAGTCCCATTCACACTAGCAGTATAGCAAGCAAGTCCCATTCACACTAGCAGTATATCAAGCAAGTCCCATTCACACTAGCAGTATAGCAAGCAAGTCCCATTCACACTAGCAGTATAGCAAGCAAGTCCCATTCACACTAGCAGTATAGCAAGCAAGTCCCATTCACACTAGCAGTATAGCAAGCAAGTCCCATTCACACTAGCAGTATAGCAAGCAAGTCCCATTCACACTAGCAGTACATCAAGCAACTCCCACATTGGTACGAGTGCTCACATAGTGTTCTGTAGCAATTCATGTGTGTTGCAAACTGACCCGAATGACTCAAATCTCTACTGAAGTGTAAACTTACCAAATAAACAGTGAAATACAATGTATATACAATGGTAGTATATTTGGTAACACTCTCAAGTAAGGCAGTGAAAATAGTGCTGCTAGTGTATGCACATAGCAATTAAACACTTTAAGTAAACTGTTCCCTGAGTTCAATCTTGCTGCAAAAACCCCCTTGGATATCGCAGGATTATACAGATCAATGGGTCATATGTATATAACATTGCTGCATACACATACTGTAGCATACACATAGCCAAATTGGCCAGGTAAGCAATAATATACTGTGTCAGCGCTTACTTAATACTACCAGTACAGCCGGGTGGATGTTGATATCCTCGGTACACCGGAGCTCCTAACACAGTGGGTCACCACCACCGACATCTGTAGAGTGACATCATATAAAAAGCCTTTAACCTTTATGTACTCCGTGTCACCACCACCTAATTTTAAATACACTTGTGTTTATACCCTACACTCCTTGCTTATGTCCCCTATCATGTTCTAATAAAGCTTTTTGTTTTGCGTCGCTTGGCACACTAGGCTACAAGTTTGGGAATATATTTTGGTCCCACCTATGGTTGTCTTCATTGAGTGCAATTGCGGGTTTCTTGTCTAGCCAGGATCTTTACCCTGACTAGATTTTTGTGTCCTCATTTCCCCTACACCATGGCATTTTATGCTAGTTATGGTATTTTTGGAGAGCGATAAGCATTCTGTGTGTTTTCATGTTATTGGTAGAAGTAATTTCTTCTTTACGCTCATCAGCTCCCTGTGGGACATTTATGATTGAAAGAGTCACCAGATATACAATACCTTAGGTACCTATCGTTACACTCTATATTTCTGTAATTAGTAACATGAGTGGTTTTCTATTGTCTAGACCAGAAAAGAGACTGACAATTGAGATCACAACAGACAATATTAAAAGCTATTTCTTGAAACGTAATAAAACGTATAAACAACAAAGAAGGTTATGGTGGGAGATTACAAGCCTGGAAAAGTATGTGACATCAGACTTGGTCCACAGAGGTTTAAAATTTAAGGTATGGCTGCAGGGTGGGTATTCGGATTTGGACCCACGCAATTGTAGTATAGCCTTAGCTAGTAGCTGGATATCCTCCATTTGACTCGAACCGGGGCTGTCTATACTTGACCGTGGACTAGAACAGGCTAATGCACTGCACAATTGTGGCATGACTCACGCTCGTTCTAGGAGAGGACTGTCAGGCTCTGGTTTTATGGGCCTTGCAGGGTAGATTACAGGGCAACGGGAGCCTCTAGCTTCTTGGACCACACACACTGGACGGCCCTTCCCCCTCGGTTATGTTTTGCCCTACACTCACTAATAGGGCGCACCACTTTCTGTGAGGGTCCTTGTGGCGGTCTAGGACACTTATTTTCCCTTGTATGTGAGGATTTTGTTTTAGGGTATTCAGGATTTCATATGAAAGGGCCTCCACGGGCACTTGCTCTACTGCGATCGCTCGGAGAAGCGGTACTTGCATCGCCAAGGCCCAGTTATACACCTCTTTGCGGGAAGGTGAGGATACGATTGTAATTGACATGTTTCACTGATTTTGGGCACCACAGGTCTGAATCTCAGCAGCGCCTCCAAATGTAGCCATGTTTCCCTATCAAATAGGAAACTACCCAATGCTGCGCTTATACCTGTTGGCTACAGGAGCCTGAACCTCTGCCACGGAGAGCCTGGGGTGTGTACTTACTCTGGTGCAGTGCCTCCACCTGTGAGGGATCGTAGCAGTGTAGGAGCAGCCCCTCACAGGACACAATAATTACCACCCACACAATGCAAAATAACATAACCTTTACTGTACACTATTAATGATATTATGACGTATTCTCCTTTAAGAACCAGAGATAAAGATATATACGTGAACACTATATATCTTGCAGGGATTACTCTCCTGAAGTGCCACCAACCACCGTCTCCCACACCGTGTCCAGAGAAATGTGTGTCTCACACAGAGTTCCCGAGAGTTCCACAGTATGCAAAGTCCCTTGGTCACTAGTCCCACAGTGTCCCCAAAGAACCGACCTTTATAGGCGTGATCAGTGCCTGGGTATTGGTTGGTATGTTGGTGCACTTATATTATACGATACCTGCCCAGTGCGACGGCACCTGGGCCTTCAAATATCTTCAAAAAGGATCCGACGATCTCCTGCGTGCCGTCCTGAATCCACCAGCTTGATGCCTCGTCCGAGGCGATCACACTCTGAAGATAGTTCTTTAAAGGCGTGCAGCGTCCGCTGAATCCCTAACTATCACTATATAACAGTAAGGGGGCCAGGTCCCTAACCTAGGGCCTGTCCCTACGTACAACAAGCTACATGTGTCTCAGGGCCTGCCTGGGGCCTAGGGGTGGTATTCTGGCCTAGTGTAGAGGCTTACTTGCCCTCCACACAGACCCTCCATCCGTTACCTCTCTCCCCCTCACTCTGCTTGCGTGCTGCCTGTGACACGCTTCCTTATCCTGCCTGCAGCAAAGCTTAAGCTCCTATTGATTCCCTGGAGTCAGGTGGGACACTCCTAAGGCTTATGGGAGTTGTAGTCTCCTCCCAGAGTCCTACCTGATTGGCTGCCCTTCGCGCGCTTTTACATGGCCGCCGCCGCTGCTGTGCGAATGTGCGAACCTCCCAAAATGCAGCGCTATCACTCTGCAATTACCGGAGCTCCCAACATGCGTGCCTGTGCATCCGCATGTCGCCGCAACAGCCCGCAGCAACCGGAGGTACCACAGCAGTGATACGACCTCCGAGGGGGGGTACCTGGCTACACCAGCTTTTTCAGTTCTATTTCACAAGGGAATATACAGTATATCAGTACATGCCTTCCTGGCTCCAGTACACTGCAAGCAGACCACTCCCTGTATTAATGATGTCTCCCTGTATACAAAATAAAAGGATGACAATACTGCCAATTATATTTAAACCCATGGAGACTGTGGCAGATACAATAAATATCTTCCAAAAGGTTGGATATCTTTTCAGAACGGAAAGGTATACCGGGATATACCTAATAAGTATACATGGGAAGGATGCTGATCCAGGCATTAATCTGATTGCCAATTCTTGGAGTCAGGAAGGAATTTATTTTCCCCTTATGAGATATCATTGGATGATATGACTCTGGGGTTTTGTTTGCCTTCCTCTGGATTAATATACTGTAAGTACGGATATAGGATAAAGTATCTGTTTAAATGTAGCATAGGTTGAACTAGATGGACGTACAGTATGACTTTTTTCAACCTCATCTACTATGGAACTGCTGTGTGTTACTATCTAGCATTGGAAATATAAGCCTGCCTGGATCCAGTAAATGGCAATCAGACCACTCCTGCATCCTCCCTGATGTCTCCCTGTATAGTGATTCCAGAGTTGATACTTATGTCATGAAACTGTTCCGCGCTCTGTTCCTGGTTTTGTGAGATTTTATACTCCACAGAATTGTAGGGCCAGTATAGCCCAAAAAGAAAAAAAGATTTGTTTCAGAAAACATTGAGTGGATTAAAATCTCAGGATAGCCACCAATATACTGTAAAAAACCATTACCTTTGTTGCTGGTGAAAAGTATATACACCAAGTAAACTTAAACAAACTAGGAAACTTATTATTATTATTATTATTATTATTATTATTATTATTATTATTATTATTATTATTATTATTATCTCAGATCCCACATGTACTGTGCAATCTTCTCTAAGGTCCCAATATCCTTTCCCTCCAGCTAAGAAGGATTCCTGCCCCTACTTTGATGCCTCGATCTGTAAGTTTGTCCGTCCCCCGCCTGATGAGTGCCACAATGACAACCAATGTCCCGGAACCGACAGGTGCTGCTGCTTCAACTGCAGACGCCAGTGCACCCCCACTGAGCTAGGTAAGTGACCATTATCATTTCTTACCTGGTATGATGGACCAGTGGGGGATCCATATGCATCGGGCTCCTGTGAAGAACATGGGAACCATAGGATGCCCTGCACAGATCCTTTCTTCAATAATTACCAACATAGACCGATAATAGATAAAACTACTAAGCAATATTTTGGTGGGGGTCAGGCTGCAGCACAATTTCATAAAACAATATTAAAAGACACAATCTTGTACTTGGCATATAACCTCTACCTTACCACTTCCCAACCCAAAAATGAATGAATAACACCTGGAATTAATTAACCCCGGCTCCTCCGTCCCAAACAGGAGCCTTCATAGCAAATTTTACATAATATTATTCCACAACTCCTACCTGCATAAATATAACCAATGACACCAAAACTCCACCTGTGCTGCGATGAAATGAACCACTCTATTTTATACACAGTACTTTATTACCTAGTTACAGACATGATGTTATTTTCATCAATAAAACATTGAGGAAATAAAACGGTGGGAGGTTGTTGTCACACTCTCCTCTCACATTCAAAACGTATATAAAACCTGTCGCTTTTTCCTCCGCAATATTACAAAGATACGCCCTTTCCTCTGTTGCACGACTGCTAAAACTCTGACACAGACCCTCATTCTCTCCCGTCTCTATTACTGTAACCTCCTGCTGTCCGGCCTTCCTGCCTCTCACCTGTCTCCCCTACAATCTATCCTAAACGCTGCTGCCAGAATCACTCTACTCTTCCCTAAATTCTCCCCTCCAGGAATCCCTCTCCTGGCTTCCGATCAAATCACGCATCTAACACTTAATTGTCCTCCTCACTTTTAAAGCTTTACACTCTTCTGCCCCTCCTTACATCTCAGCCCTAATTTCTCACCTTGCACCATCCCGACTCCATCATTGTACTCAATGATGTATTCTCTATGCCTCCTTTGTATCTAAAGCCCTCTCCCGCCTTTAACCCTTCTCACTGACTGCCCCGCACCTCTGGAATGCTCTTCCCTTCAATACCCAACTAGCACCCTCTCTATCCACCTTTAAACCCACCTTAAAACACACCTGCTTAACGTAGCATATGAGTAGCTCTGTGGCTAACACTATATACCCGATACATAAAGCTTGGCCCCTTTCAGACACACTTAACAGTATGCCCTCCTACTGTTTCTTCCACCTACCAATCCAATTGTAAGCTCTTTGGAGCAGGGACTTCTTTTCCTGAATGTTACTTTTACGTCTGAAGCTCTTATTCTCATGATCTGTTATTTGTATTATTTGTTATTTATATGATTTTCACGTGTATTACTGCTGTGAAGCGCTATGTACATTAATGGCGTATATGACATAAATACATACATACATAGATGTATTGGCTGCACCTTACTGTTGGTTAATAATGGCTTTTCCTCCCCCTCAGGACTCTATTTATATCATCATGTTCCTGCCCAAACTGCCCAATCCCCACTCAGCTGACCTTTGCCCTGCCACAATTCCTCAACAAATCACAAGTCCTCCTATTCTACCTGTCAACCAAAACCTTCCCAGAGCCTTGCTCCAGCCCTAGCAACTATAAACACCTATGACTGATGGTCTGCTCATGCAGGGGTCACCAAGAGGGCATCCACAGGCACCATGTTGCCCCTTCCCTAAGTGCCCCCAGGGCTTTCAGAACTGCCTCCGAGTTCAGGGATACATGGAGAAAAAGCATTAACTGAATTCACTATTAGAGGTGGAATTCCCCATAGAGGGGTCTCCTGTTTAAGGGCCACACATTTTAGCAACTTCAGGAGATTTTATTTCTTTGAGTGTGTGCCCCCAATCAAGGATCAAGAAAAACGACCTCTAGAATCTTCCTTGTAAGTGGTCCAATCAATAATGATATTCACTGCATGTAATGCACTGGTGGGACGGAAACAACCAATGTTCACTTCATGTAATGCACTGGTGGGACGGAAACAACCAATGTTCACTACATATAATGCACTGGTGGGACGGAAACAACCAATGTTCACTACATATAATGCACTGGTGGGACGGAAACAACCAATGTTCACTTCATATAATGCACTGGTGGGACGAAAACAACCAATGTTCACTTCATATAATGCACTGGCGGGACGGAAATAACCAATGTTCACTTCATATAATGCCCTGGTGGGACGGAAACAACCAATGTTCACTTCATATAATGCACTGGCGGGACGGAAACAACCAATGTTCACTTAATTTAATGCACTGGTGGGACGGAAACAATCAATGCTCACTTCATATAATGCACTGGTGGAAGGCGAAAACATGCCATGTACAAGCACATTCCAACGTCACCATTATTGTCTGGCTCATAGCAATGAGGAATGGCATATTCCTTATTGTATTACTAAGCAGGTCACACAAAAATTCACCATGAAAGAAACGAATAAGTTTGTTGTGAGAAAAGCGTAAATAAAAACAGTCTGAGGTTATTTTGAAACAGAATAACATGTGAATTTATTCAAGTCAAGTGCACAACGGAGACAGCTTCAAAACAAAAGCTCTCTAACAATAACAAGGTATGCCATATATGTATACCCTAAAACCTAAAGCTCCACCCCTTTATGGGGGGGCTTGCACGTCACTAATATTACCTCATTTTGTAATACATAACAATACTAAAGCTGATGTCATTTTGTAATACATACTAATACTGGATAACTGTCTGTCAGCTAATAACCATTATGGGGTTAAATGGGATGTCAGTTCTGCCACTTGGCACATTGTATGAGAAACAGTTTATCTTAGACTACTAACAAGGCTTTCTCATAATATCTGGCCTGTGTACACTTTCAATTTGAAGCTGATTGGATGAGGAAAGATCAATAAAGTCAGCTAAGAGCGAAAACATTCCATTCTCTGCTTCACACGTTTGTTTATACAGAAACGAAACACAGAAATTAAGACTCACAGAGACAAGACAAGATGGCGGATTGAAATATTCAAACAAAATGGCTTCATCCTAAATGCTGTTATGTTGTTATGTCAGACCCCATAATGTCTCAACTTCGTCAGTCCCTCCTCTGATTCTTTAAAACATTGTTTTTTTGAGAATTATTGGCATGATTTTAGTCCAGAAACACGTTGGGTGGAACAGGGGTGCTCCATCATCTCATAATGCTGCTTGAGGGTATAGGACAGTGCACGAGGGTGCCTGCCAAATGTAGTCATAGTCTCGTATGGCGTTGCGGCCAAATTCTTTTCCAGAGTTAGAACACTGTACTTGGCATCTTTTTTCTTCAAGGGATGCTGTAAACACTGTGTATTGGATCTGCAAACAATGGTATCATGTCTGCAAAGGGGGTTGCACATTTGTGGATCATGCCTTTGACAAACATAACACAAACATAGATGACAACGAGTATCACACACACACACACATTCAAAAATTTCGCTCCTAATGATCCTACCAATTCACCCAGTCCCAAATGGTTCCAGTCTGTGTCACTTTCCTTCCTAAGTCTTTCTTGAATTTCTTCTATCTTATCTAACTCATGTTGTACCTTGCCACTCTGATCTTGGATGAAAACACAACATTGTTCTTTAATTAGGGCACATACACCTCCTTTTGATGCTAAAATGTAATCTAAAGCCATTCGGTTTTGTAAGGCCATAAGCCTGATCTGAACCTGTTCTTGGTTTAGTGATGCAATAGCTGTAGTGGCGTGACTGAGGACATCATCTAATACATCTGTTAATGTATTAAGCCTGTCATATAGTAACCCACCTCCTACATTTAGAACTAAACTAACCCAAAATTGTTCTTTCCGTAAACTACTTTTCAGCCCTGAAATATTTGGTGTTTTTCTCTTGTTTCTGGTTGTTGGGGGCACTTGACCCATAAAAGATTGGTGTTGCTAGTGTGTAAAAATCAATACAAAAAATGCTAAAAACCTTATTTTAGGCAAGTGACCTTTCTGCTGCTAGCTAAAGAAAAATGGCATCTATCTCTACCATCATATATTTTGAGAATTAGCACAACATTCTATTACTGAGACTTTGTGATGTTTGTGGGTGAGATGGTGAATTAGTGTAGTGTTACCTTGACCATGGTGATAGATATCTGCGATGTATAAGGAACACAGGCAGATGAGTATTGCTGACAAGGCTCTGTAGAGCATCATCATGACAATCCTGTCATCTCTCTGTGGGTTATACCTTCGCAGACCCAATGGTGCATACATCTTAAAATTCTAACTTATACACACTATAAAAGAATAAAAATATTGAGTCTTTGAAAAAATTAAATGTTCTGAGTCTTTAAAAAAATGAAATGTTCCTGATAAGATCAGGCCTCTGCCTGGTATCTTATTTTCCTCGTTGGTTAACGGTCAAAGTTTATGTCTCGTCAAAACGTTAACTTGATGCTGCTGTGCTTTAGCTGACTTTTGTCTTTGGTGGAGCTGGAACGAGCTTTACTTTACTTTGGGTCCAGGGAAAGAACTCTGCCACTTTAAGTGCTGTATTGGTGGTTAGTATGGGCCTTTTCATCTGGGATGAAGAGCATGCTTGCGTAGGAAATATTTAACTATTAACCCCTTCTCGAGTAGGTGCACTTTCAACTTTGCCTAGAGAGACTCAAAAAATGTATTAGTTGCATACAATACTTATTAATTGTTTTATTACCAATAGATGGTCCTTAATTTGTTCCTTCGAACTACTGATAGTCATATGTCCTCCCATAAGTGTCTCATAGGGAGATAATTTATACCTAGGAATAAATTCTTGTATCAATGTGTTTACTACTGTCTTAACTGTTTCATAGGCCCATAATATATATTTTCTTTAACTGTGCACGCAATGTCTTGTATATAATGTATACCCTGTTCATTTATGTAACTGTATTTGTAACCATGTATTATTTGTTTTACTCTGTGCCCAGGACATACTTGAAAACGAGAGATAACTCTCAATGTATTACTTCCTGGTAAAATATTTTATAAATAAATAAACATCCGCATATAGACAGAGGTATCTCCTATTAATGCGCCTCAAATTTAAAACTAAGCAGCTAATGGGGACTTGACTGTACTACAATCTAAATTCTTAAGACTTTGGGCCTCAGCCATTGTCAAACCAATTGCTTCCATAATCAACTCTATCTTTTCTGCAGGCCATATTCCTAAAACCTGGAAAACTACCAGAGCTGTCCCAATCTTCAAAAGTGGGGACAAAAACACTGTCTCAAACTACAGACCAATATCTCTTCTCCCAATACACACTTGCTCTCATTCATGCCTCACTGTAATCTCCTCCGATGCAAATGGTATCAACCTTTTCATTAAATACTAACTAACCTTAAAACTTGATAATAAAAAATGCACAAATGCGCACCAGGGATTAGTGGAAGGTAATTTATTAAAAATACACACAAACTCTGAGGGGATCCAACCCCACCTCAGAACAGCTGTGCAGCTGGACGGCTAAGTACTACCCAGGAGAACACCTGATGGTGACTAAACCCTAAGCTGCACAGTATACAAATACAGTAAAATTTATATAAAATTTATATAAAAACACATGAAAGAAAAAAACAAAAAACAAACATGAAAACAACCTATCAACAGATTTGTATAGAAACCGCCATAAGTAAGTACTTGGTACGAAACGCGTAGAGGTCATGACAGGTCATCCTGCGCGTGTATGCTGGTAAACTGAGACAGAGCCTGAAGGAGACAGCAGCGGTTTTTTCCATCTCCGCGGTGCTGAGATCCGGATCCTGTGCAGCCACCGCGAGTCTGCTGACTGTCTCAGTGTGAGTGTCCGTTTCCCCTTGCCAGTGCCCAACCTTATGGCGGTTTCTATACAAATCTGTTGATAGGTTGTTTTCATGTTTGTTTTTTTCTTTCATGTGTTTTTATATAAATTTGACTGTATTTGTATACTGTGAAGCTTAGGGTTTAGTCACCATCAGGTGTTCTCCTGGGTAGTACTTAGCCGTCCAGCTGCACAGCTGTTCTGAGGTGGGGTTGGTTCCCCTCAGAGTTTGTGTGTATTTTTAATAAATTACCTTCCACTAATCCCTGGTGCGCATTTGTGCATTTTTTATTATCTTGTATTTCAGGGTGCCCTCCCCCCTTTTTAAGGGGGGTTCACCTAGATTTGAGAGTTTCTGGGGAGACGCTTTATGTACATGCTGCAAAGGGATCATCTACACCATCATACAGCACGAGCGCTGAATATCCTGTTTTTTCTACCTTAAAACTTGCCCCACAAATCAAGCATCCTAATAGCTTGCACTAATGGCTATTATTCCACACACAGTCACTCTTACCACACCCATTGTGGCCAAGCACTGCCATCTACAGCACTTATTCCCTCACCTGCTATCTCTGTAAACTCCACTCAAACCTTAGATTGTAAGCTCTTCAGGGCAGGGATTTACTTTCCTATTGTCTGATTTTGCTGCACTTACTATTCTATTATAATTCCCTCTACTGTATTCTTTGTGAACTGCTGAGTACATTTGTGATGCTATATATATATATATATATATATATATATATATATATATATATATATATATATGTAGCCCTTTTTGTGAATCCCAGATCTAAGGGAACTACTGGTGTTGTGTATACCTGTGGCTTCAGGAGCTCTGAGCCTCCGCTGTGGGGGAGCCTGGGGTCATACCCTTACTTATCACGGTGCAGCGCCTCCACTTACCCAGGATCCCCATATTAGAGAATCTACCCTGAGTAAGAAACATACAACGGTATTGTGCAACAGCCAACCTTTTACTACTGCGATTAGTTAACGAAAGCTTAGAGAGTATACATGACACGTCTTAAACCCTTATACTCTATATATCACATAATATAACACACACACAGTGGCTCAGCCACACCATGTTAGGTATAATGTTCTGTACACAGGTGGCACTGCCACACTCCCAAGGAGTATGTCCTGTAACTAGTATCTGTATAGCATAGTATGCTGGCACACTGGTGCCCCCAATTAGTTAGTGGGAGGCGGGATCAGCGCCTGATGACCGGTGTAGGTGCACTTGCTGATTAAAGATACCTTCCGGTCACTACGGTGACCACACCACTTCACACAGGTCCCCAGTGTTGCTCCAGCCTTGCGCCGACACTCCGCTATGCTGTGCGGTCTGTCCTCCAGACCAAGATGGCGTCCGCAACTCCGCAGCTGAACCCGCACTAAAGGGTAGGTCCCTAACTACTACGGCCGTCCCTACAAAAGCGGCACCCTACGATGACAGGGGTAATGCTCCTGGGGGCTGGGGAATGTCTCTGACCTAAGCGGATGGGTCACTGACCCTCCGCTCACGCACACGAGGTTCCGCCACCTTCCTCCTTCACCTCTTACTCGTGTGTCCCACCGCCCACACGCATCCTGTCCTCTATCCAGAGTCTCGCATCCTATTGGTCCTCAGCCTCAGCTGACTCTCCCACAGTTCAGAGTTCAGAGTGCAACCCCCAAAGTCTCTCCAGATTGGTTGCCTTTCGCGCGCTTTCCTCGCGCATGCGCAGCCTGACTCTTACTCAGTGACCTTACTGGCAAAAGAACAGTATGGCGCTTCCTATGTCAGTGACAGCGCGGAACCATCATATATATGTATACACATCCTTACATTCTCCCCTCTCCAGAATCCTACGTCCCCGCTGGACTACCTAAACAACATATATGTGAACTTATTTACACAGCCCTCTCTTTCCTAGATCAGGTTACACATTTCGTTGAATAGTACCACCATAGCTTGCATTCTATGCCGAGCCCACTGCTGAGCCTCATAATGGGGTGCCCCAAATTGATCGTATGCCATTCGCATGGGAGGCTGACTGGTTCTTTGACTTCGCCGAGGTTGATTCTCCTCTGCTTCCTCTGCAGAGTATCCAGTTTCATCTGGTATTTCCATCTCTACCCTTGAGGGGTTTTCAGCATTATTAAAGTCTCTTTGGGGTGTGAAACATGGGCTTTGTGGATCTAGGGACTGACTCACTGGAGTTAGATTATCAATGTTCGGGCCAAGAGGCTCTTTACCCGTAGCTCCTTCGGGAGATGCCCCCGCGGCCGGAAGTCCCCTTTGAGAGGTTCCTTCCATCGGATCCTCAGAGGTGGCAATTTTTACAGTCTCTAGGCCATCCTCTGTGTTTTCAGCTTCTCCATCTATTGGCGTAGCGGATAATTCTAACTCATTGTTCCCTACTTGAGGTATGGGAAGTAGATGATTCCTATGCCACACTTTTACGCGGCCTTCGGAGTCCTTGATCCGATACACAGGAAGGCCAGGCATTTGTGACTCCACCTCGTACACACCTTCCCGCCACCGGTCCGCCAATTTAAGTTTCCCAGGAACACCTAAGTTGCGTAAGAGGACCGCGTCCCCGGGGTGATTCTCCTTGTGACGTACTTTGTGATCGTAGTGTCTTTTATTTCCCGCATTCAATTGCGCTGCCGTTCGTTCAGCCAATTTATAAGCCTGCTGCAAACTGTCCCTTAGTCGCTGTACATATCGAAAATGCGTCCTATTGGATACCCCATCGGTAGATATCCGCAGTTGCACATCCACCGGTAACCGGGCTTCTCTTCCGAACATCAAAAAGTACGGGGTGTACCCAGTGGACTCATGCCGGGTACAATTATACGCATGCACCAACGCTTCGACGTGCTTACTCCACTCCGTCTTTTGTGGGCTTGTCAGTGTCCCCAACATATCTAACAAGGTGCGATTGAACCGTTCGGGCAACGCATCCCCTTCGGGGTGGTACGGGGTAGTCCGGGACTTGGCAATGTTCAGTAGTGTGAGCAATTCCTTTATCAGTGTACTCTCAAAGTCCCTGCCCTGATCAGAGTGAAGACGATTTGGTAATCCATAATGAATGAAATACTTCTCCCACAGGACTCGGGCCACCGTTACGGCCTTCTGATCTTTCGTAGGGAACGCTTGGGCGTACCTGGTGTAGTGGTCAGTGATCACGAGAACATTACTAACGCCCTGACTGTCGGGCTCAATACAGAGAAAGTCCATACACACAAGATCCATGGGGCCCGAACTTTTCAAGTGTGCCATGGGAGCCGCCCTGTTGGGCAGTGTCTTCCTTTGTAGGCAGCGGTTACACCTTCGACAATGCTGCTCCACGGACTCCCTCATCCTAGGCCAGTAGAACCTATCCTGTAGCAGCCCAAATGTCTTATCAATGCCCAGATGGCCATGGTCATCGTGAAGGGCCCGAAGGACTAGGGTCCTCAAGCGTTCCGGTTGAAACAGCTGACGCCGATCGGGATGGTAATGATATGGTATCACCCGATATAACAAACAATTGTCCATTTCGAACTTCCCAAACTCGTTCAACAGGAGTTTCACCAAGTTTTTGGGGGCTTGCTTCAGTATAGAAGGATTATCTCGTTGTACCGCTTGACGAGCCATCTCCACTATGGGGTCTTGAGTTTGGTAATGCACTAGATCCCTCCATGAGATGATATTATCTTCCGTGATATTCATCCCTTCTCGACCTTGATAGGCCCGAGGAATGGCTCGTGAGTGGCATCCCAAAGAGTCAGCAACCCGTAATTCCGAGAATGCTACCTGATTGTCGACTACCGCAGCCACGGAGCAGAGAGCACGAATCCCGGGACCCGGTATTTCTTCCCATACTTCCTCATCAGGGGTAGATTGAAGGCCAGGTCGACGAGACAGAGCGTCGGCACCTATGTTGGTGGGTCCGGGTTTGTATTTGAGGTTGAACCTATAGTTGGCCAGGGCAGCTAACCAACGGTGTCCCGTGGCGTCCAATTTGGCTGATGTATTTATATATGTCATGGGGTTGTTGTCCGTGCGTACTTCGAACTGTACCCCATACAGGTAGTCGTGCAGCTTGTCCACCACGGCCCATTTTAGGGCCAAGAATTCCAGTTTATGGACCGGATAGTTCTGCTCACTAAGTGTCAAGCTTCGGCTCGCATAGGCCACCGGACGTAGCCCTGTCTCATACTTCTGATGCAATACCGCTCCCAGCCCGCTAAGGCTAGCATCGACATGTAGGACATATTCCCGTTCTGGATCCGCATAGGCCAAGACCGGAGCCTGAGTGAGGCTAGTCTTTAAGTTCAGGAAGGCCTGTTCACATTCTGGGGTCCATTTCTCCCCAAAGGGCGTCTGTGCCGTGACCCCCTTCCTCTCGGTTTCTCCTGGGTACACCTTTAGAAGATCGTTCAGCAGCTTTGCTTTGCTAGAGTAGCCTTCCACGAACCGCCGGTAATAGCCACAAAATCCCAAAAACGACCGCAGCTCCTGAATATTCTGAGGCCTAGGCCAGTTCACCACCGCTTCTATCTTCTCAGGATCGGTGGACACCCCTTCGGCCGATACGATGTGGCCCACATACGTCACAGAGGACCGACAGAATTTACATTTGTCCAGAGACAGTTTGAGGCCCTCCCCCTGAAGCCTATCCAGTACCTTCATTAGTCTCTCGGAGTGTTCTTCTAGAGTCCGCCCAAACACTATAATGTCGTCCAGGTACACCAAGCATTCTTGCGGGTTCAGGTCTCCGAGAGTCTTTTCCATTAATCGCTGGAACGTGGCGGGTGCCCCGCAGATCCCTTGCGGCATGCGGGTGAACTGATAAAACCCCAATGGGCAGATGAAGGCCGTCTTTTCTTGGTCCTCCTTGCCCATGGGTACCTGGTAATACCCCGACCTGAGGTCGAGTACACTGAACCAAGTACTTCCCGTCAGAGCGTTCAGTAAATCTTCGATTCGGGGCAGCGTGTATTGATCGGGAATGGTGCGGGTATTTAGGGTTCTGTAGTCCACGCACACGCGTACGGTCCCGTTCTTTTTGCGGACTACCACGATGGGCGATGCGTAAGGACTCCGGGACCCTTGCACGATCCCAGCCCTCTCCATTTCGGCGAGTAACCTTCTCACTTCGTCTACGTCCCGTGGGGCGAGTCGTCGAGAACGTTCCCGGAAGGGAGTAGCATCACTCATTCGGATGGTGTGGCGGGCACTGCGGCTGCATCCCACATCCATGTCACTGGTGGAGAACACCTGTTGGCGCTTTTGTAACTCGATCCGCAGCCTTTCCCTCCACTCCTCAGGGAGCGGAGAATCCCCAAAGTCGAATTCTAGCCGAGATCCGGAGGTATGACCATAGTTATGGGGTCGCCCCGTTACGCTCTTTTCTTCGGGAGTCACGGGGTATATTCTGCCTAGTGGCTGGCGTCGATCAATGCTCATGGGATATGGGGAGATATTCTGCACGTATACCCAGGTGCGCTCAGGGATTTTTCCAGGCCACTTCTTGACGGAGGCCAACACTTCGTAGCCCAGCCGGTGCTCATCCTGGGCCACACTTTCTAAGGAGAAGAGCTGATCCTCCGGGCGTCGGCCCGGGTAGTGACATGCGGCGACCATCATTCTTCCTTCCCCCGGGGGAATTTGAGTCAGTCCCCACTCTTGACTATAGAGCATCCCATGCTCTTCTTCAGTCGCGATTTTCCCGCAGACCTCTTGGAGAGCAGGGCAGGCGGCCAGGGCCAGCAGCGGGGCTTCTCCCGCCTCTTGCAAATACATGCGGAATACCGCGCGCACAATGTCAGCGTTAGTACCCAAGATGATCGGGGCACTGGGGTGATCCTGCGGTTCAGGGCACACTAGGGCCTCCACTTCCATGGGATGATGTTTACCAGTGTTCAGTTGTGGAATGTCTAACTGCACCTTTACTACACTGTCTATGGGGTAATCCTCATGACTCAATCCCCTCAGTCGCAAGGCATCCGCAGAGAGTAACGGCAATCGATGGAGGTGTTGATCGTAGAAGGGCCGGTATACGATGGTCACCTGAGATCCCGTGTCCAGCAATGCGGCGGCGTAGATGCCTTCGATAACTACCCGAATAATGGCGGCGGGGCTGATTCGGCTGCTTGGGGATGGCGGCGACGTCTCTCCATCCTCCAGAATCTTGCACGGCATTGACTGCGCGGGCCGGGATGCCATTTTCCGTAAGGTGGGGCAACGGGCACGCAGATGTCCCATCTTCCCACACGCGTAGCACTGAATCTGGCTGAGGTAATTCTCGCTTCTCCCGGTTGGTGAACTTCGCCCGGACGGGAGACGAGGCCAGGGCGCCACTGGTATGCTGGCGTCCTCGTGGTCGGGATCGAGGTCCCCAGGTTCGGGTCCGTCGGCCTTGGGTTCCACTTTCTTGACTTCCTTACTTCCAGGCGGGGGCTTTTTCCCAGGAGCCAGGTCACGTCCTAACAACACCGTCTCGTGCGCTTGGACCCGATCCATTAGGTCGTGAAACGATAAGGCTTGCCCGGGAGTTAGACAGCTACTAACCCGTACCGACACGGGGTGTAGGGGTAGGAGCCCCCTCAACAGCTGAGTGGTGCGCAGTCCATTGGCTTCTATCCTTGGCAACACGCCCTTCCTCACCAGATTCCATAAGTCCAGGTGTAGTCGCCTGAGGAAGTCGGATACCATTTCCCCTTCCTTCTGGGATAACGCGTGGAATTTGGCCATCAACGCATAAGTATCCACCGGAGCCCCATACGCCTTTGTCAGGCAGTAGATGAGATCTGCTGCATCAGCCTCCGGATTGTCATCCCGGTAGTAGTGCACCATGTGGGACGCGGGGGGCCGTAAACACTCAACGATGCGTTGTCTTCTGACCGCGTCCGTGCAGGTCCATTCAGGCAGCACCTGTTCTGTGTGATCCAACCAGTCCTCTATTCCTACTTCCCCTTGGGGCGTGGGTTTCTCACCGGAGAAGGCCTTAAACTTCCTATACTGGAGCGACTGGGTTGTGTTGTGGAGAGCGGCTGCTATCGCGGGGATAGAGGTGTCTCCCGGTAAGCTATCCCCGACTGCGGGGTAAGTGTCCAGTCTTGATAGGCTAAGTCGGTTGAGGCCAGACCGCAGGCCTGGCGGAGTGGCCGAGGAGCCTAGATTCAGGGCTGCTGGCCAGCGCGGTTGCAGACCACGGTCAGGGGAATGGACTGTGGCCCCAGTCGCGGCACCTACTGCAGCTGTATACTCTCTCTGTGGGGTGGAAGTGGCCAGGGGCGCAGGGGTGTCCGCCTGGACTATGGGGCAGCGCACCCACGGGGCCTCGGGCAACAGCAGTATACGGGGCAAGGCCTCGGGGCATATATCTTGTTCAGTGGCATACAAGACCCGGCGCCAGGCCTGGTCGCGGTCATAGAAATGGTCTTGTACTTGGGCATTGTCCAGGAGCGGGAGTTTGCGGACCTGCTCGGTCACTGTACCTAACGAGATTGTGGCGGGAACATGGCCCAGCGCAAAAGCACGATTTAAGGGGATCCCGCGCCGCTGGGCCCACTTGCGTACCTCGAGCGCCGAGGGCACCGACATGATGTGGTTTGGTTGCACAATATAAAAAAATGAGGGGGCACCCCAGGTCTAAGAATCTCAGCAGCGCCTCCAAATGTAGCCCTTTTTGTGAATCCCAGATCTAAGGGAACTACTGGTGTTGTGTATACCTGTGGCTTCAGGAGCTCTGAGCCTCCGCTGTGGGGGAGCCTGGGGTCATACCCTTACTTATCATGGTGCAGCGCCTCCACTTACCCAGGATCCCCATATTAGAGAATCTACCCTGAGTAAGAAACATACAACGGTATTGTGCAACAGGCAACCTTTTACTATTGCGATTAGTTAACGAAAGCTTAGAGAGTATACATGACACGTCTTAAACCCTTATACTCTATATATCACATAATATAACACACACACAGTGGCTCAGCCACACCATGTTAGGTATAATGTTCTGTACACAGGTGGCTCTGCCACTCTCCCAAGGAGTATGTCCTGTAACTAGTATCTGTATAGCATAATATGCTGGCACACTGGTGCCCCCAATTAGTTAGTGGGAGGCGGGATCAGCGCCTGATGACCGGTGTAGGTGCACTTGTTGACTAAAGATACCTTCCGGTCACTACGGTGACCACACCACTTCACACAGGTCCCCAGTGTTGCTCCAGCCTTGCGCCGACACTCCGCTATGCTGTGCGGTCTGTCCTCCAGACCAAGATGGCGTCCGCAACTCCGCAGCTGAACCCGCACTAAAGGGTAGGTCCCTAACTACTACGGCCGTCCCTACAAAAGCGGCACCCTACGATGACAGGGGTAATGCTCCTGGGGGCTGGGGAATGTCTCTGACCTAAGCGGATGGGTCACTGACCCTCCGCTCACGCACACGAGGTTCCGCCACCTTCCTCCTTCACCTCTTACTCGTGTGTCCCACCGCCCACACGCATCCTGTCCTCTCTATCCAGAGTCTCGCACCCTATTGGTCCTCAGCCTCAGCTGACTCTCCAACAGTTCAGAGTTCAGAGTGCAACCCCCAAAGTCTCTCCAGATTGGTTGCCTTTCGCGCGCTTTCCTCGCGCATGCGCAGCCTGACTCTTACTCAGTGACCTTACTGGCAAAAGAACAGTATGGCGCTTCCTATGTCAGTGACAGCGCGGAACCATCATATATATGTATACACATCCTTACATATATATATATATATAAATAAAATCATACACTATGATACTATCCAATGTCATGGACAAAAATGTGTTCACTCCCAATTAAACAATTACTATACTAAGACAAATGCCCCTGGCCAATTCCAGTCTGGCCTCCACCCCAAACACTCCATTGTAACTATTCTGCTAAAAATGTGAAATGCCTTGCATATAATATATACCCTGCTCACTTATGTAACTGTATTTGCAACTATATATCACCTGTCCTTTAACTCTATACCTAGAACACACCCAAAAACGAGAGGTGACTCCCAATGCACCACTTCCTGGCAAAACATTCTACAAATAAAATAAATTAGCAACTAGGATGTTGTTTGCTTAATCAGCAGAATTAGAATTATATATTATACAGTGATTTTAACAGTAACTACTGCTTATAATAAAATAGAACACCTATGGAAAAAATAAATGGTTAAAAGTTATAAAATACATCACATATTCAGATAATAGTCAAATGCTTTTGTATAGGACTACACACTAAATTTCTTGTAATATAATCTCTTTGCACAGTGCCGAACACACTGACAGCGTTAATATTTTTAAAGACACTCAGAGAAAAATTTCAGAGCTTGTTTATCTGGGGAATTTGCCAGCCCGGGCGTTTCGCCAAAAAGACCTTGAGAGTGCTGAGCAGATAACAAAACAGTTTCTCCGTCTTCTAAATATTAATTATCGGATTGAAACTTCAGCTCAAAGTTAAAAATGGAGCTCTTTCCAAAGCAATAAAAATAAAAATATGGCCTCTAAAAATAAAAATATGGCCTCTCAAAAATAAAAATATGGCCTCTCAAAAATAAAAATGGGACAATTAACTAAACTGAGGTTAGATCAATTTATGAACACACCATATATTATTTAAACAATACGTGTGAGCTTAAAATCTCTCTGCAACATATCCTAATCCTATAGAAATGCAATTGACGTGTTTTTACTGGTTTACACACACAGAAACCACAATGCAGACACACAAAGAACATAGACACTAACCTGCTTTTAAAACTATTTTTTTTATGCTCCGGAGCTTTTGAGTTAACTTTTCATATCTTTTGCACATTCCTTTTGAGAAAGGGTTTTTTTTTGGCGCGGTCTGTGCTGCTGTTATTCTGATTCTCTTTCTTGTTGCCATTAGAACAGAAGGAAAAATAATATTTTCTGGTTTAAAAGACCTATTCGTGTGGCCAGTACGAACAAACCTTTTAAATTCCATTCTTTTTCTTCTACTCTCTCTCTTAGGGCTGCTCTGCAATTACTGGCAACATGTCCTACCTTTTTACACTTATAACACTTTCTGTCCCTTCCAATCACTTTCTGTCCCTTCCAAACAATATACACAGTCTCTAATTGTATCCCAATTTCTGCTTATAAACCTTTCATAAAAATAACCCTCAATTTCTACTTCCTCAACACCATCATAAGCCTTGATTATCTATCAGCAAATTCACTTGCTATTTCTTTCCTAGTCACTTTCTATTTCACTTGTTATTATATTAACTTCTGTCCTGGCAATGGTACACATTAATGCAGCGGGACCCTTCTGTCCCTCAACAGAATTCTTTTGACCCATATTACCGTAAGGTATGTTTCCCTGTGGGATTCAAAAACACATGAGATGGCGCTCCCTGAGCTTCTCAATCCCACAGAAAAAGACCCCTCTTTCATTTAAACATCTGCGCAATTAGTTGATAATAGTACAAACAGTGCCATTCACTGGCCAACAAAATATATTTATATTGTCTCTTTTTGTTCTCTGTATTCTGTACAATTTAGTGTTACAATAATCAGCGCAAGCTGATTACGTGCAACTCTTTTGGCATGTTATTGTTCTGAATAGTGTAAATATGCAAATAAGGACCTGTCATAAGACTGTTCCCCAATCACATTTTCTCACCATAACTATACCAAAGAAAAACTTGAATCACTTCAGCGGGTCCAACCCAGTCCTGATAAACCTTATACTTTTATACCATGGATACAGATAAAACTTTCTAACCAGATATCCATGAACTCACTTGGTATGTTAATGACAAGACAGAGCAAATGTACAATCAGGGACCCCTCCTGCTCAGACAACAAAAATATTTATCACAACCCCGGACGGTCTGAAAACAATCCCTTTAAGCATACAAACACTCACCTTCATCACCAAAACACCAAAACCTTTAACGGGACTCTCACCTTAGCCCCTAAAAACTCTTAACACTCTTACACTTTAAAATGAATACAGGAACAGAGAATAATAAATTCACGGGATTCTTACTCGTCACATCAGATAAGACCCCGTTCAAAATTCAGCTCCAAGCTTCACTCAAAAAATGTAATCAGGCTGAACCTACAGATATAATCCCCCTCGCTTTCCGTGGTATGCTGCTTTCCCTGCCACGGCACGGCTGCTAAAGACGGCAGCTGTAAAACATAGAATAGAAGTAATCTAAGTTAATGATTGTGGGGGTCATTGTGCTACTGTTAAGAGTATAAATGATTTGGCTAAATATGGCCAGTCTACTAACTATCACTTACATTACCATTCTGCTCAACACTTGCACCTATTTTTTGATAAATCACAGTTACTAGTTAAATGTGTGTGTTTTTAACAGATATATATTTTTAATACTGTTTATTAAACCAAATCTCTCTACAAATATAAGCAAATTCCCCTAAACAAGCTACTTATGTTTTGGAACCCTGAAATAATCAAAATGCAAAGATGTAACTTAGTACTCAACATAATCAGACGTTTAACATTGAAACCCGGTTCTACAGTTTGAAATACATCTTATTTAGTTAATGTCTGCTTTAGGGGTGATAATTATAATAATGATCTTGCCCGTTTTATTTTGTATTTTTTATATTTTTATTTGTTCGGGATGAAACTAGAAAAAGAGAGAATCAAGAAAAAAAGGAACACAGGAGCGCACCAAGGAAAGAGTAATAAAGTGTATTACCAGATATAGAGAAAAGTAAACACTTACATAGAATAAAACTTTAATACATCTCAATCTAAGTGGTATCTTCTTCAGTTGGGCATCACTTAAGAGGGTATACAGGGGCAATATCAATCCTTCCAGATAACAGTCCCGCGCGCTGGGGCTGACTCTGTAGCGCTATCCGCAATCTGACCTCCACGAGTGTGAGCGTGGTTGGGAGCGTAGTGCAAATGGGTAGGAATGAAGCCTTCCGTAGCCGTCTTTGGATGCCTGTCCGTTTTGATATTCGCGACCGGGAAAGATACACTTGTGTGTATGCCAGCTAACAAGGTAAGTAAAAGCTAGCAACACAACTCGCGATGTGTTTCGTATACCAAGTATACTTCATCAGGCTTTAACTAGGGCACCTATAAGGGGTCCTTTATATGTCTATCTTGGTCCGTCATTGGCTGTTCCCAGAAGCTGATCAGCCAATCATGTTAGTAGCTGGGAGGGGTGAATGAGTCTTAAACACTCCCCTCTCATATTCTAAATTCATCCACAATGCTATTATAGGATTGAAATCATGTCAAAGGAAAGTCACTGAAAATAGAATAGATGAGAATGATTTGTAATTAACAGATAGCAAACTGCTCACATATAATTTACTATAAAGCTGCTTTATAGTTTCTGGACTGTTATCTGGAAGGATTTTTATTGCCCCTGTATACCCTCTTAAGTGATGCCCAACTGAAGAAGATACCGCTTAGATTGAGATGTATTAAAGTTTTATTCTATGTAAGTGTTTACTTTTCTCTATATCAGGTAATACACTTTATTACTCTTTCCTTGGTGCGCTCCTGTGTTCCTTTTTTCTTGGTTGCCTGGCTCTGCCGTCGGAGTTCTCCGCCGGGATCCATCTTTGAGGTGGGGGAAGACGCCTCGAACTACAGGAGCTGCAAGAGGACAGAGAGGAATTAACTTCCACATTCATAAAAAGCAAGCGCATAAAGAGCAGACTGAACATTCTCTGACTAGAAAAAGAGAGAATACTTTGAGTGCACTTTAACCTGATAAATGACAGTACTCTCACCACATTACACCTGGTGGGAGATGTTCTGAACCACACATACATTTTCATTACATTTACAGGGTTTCTGCCATCATTGGGTTGCAGAGCTGGCACTTCACATTTCCCCAATATGGCTCAAGGGCACCCAGCCAGGCATAATACCTTTATTATTGCCCGGGGTACCCCCTCACCATCACAGTAGGGGGTCCCCTAGGCTGATATCAATGTGGTCCAGATCAGGACACACCCTGCACCTGCACACTAGTATTAAAATTAATACTGGAACTGCACGGTCGCCTGTAAGAGCCGTGCATGGAGATGCAGCCTCCATTGAACTCTTCCAGGCTGCAGTTTCAATCAGTTGCCGATCGTTAGGATTTATAGTGCAATAGCACTTAGAAAAAAAAACAAGTGTTCGATGGTGCATTTTTTTATCGAACTTTAAAAAACTTGGATTTTTCTTAGTGAATACCATGTTTACCTCATGTTTTAGTGCACGATAAATCAATGCAAAGTCGTTCGGCAATGCACTGATTTGATCACAGTTTAGTGAATTGGCCCCACTGTCCCTGGCACATCGGTGGAAGAAGCAAAAGTGTGGGGCGCCCGAGACAGTGTCTGACACTTTTAGGCTTTGAGGGGTACATGCTTCCGAATAAGACCCTCACAACATTAATCTTCCAGTGCTATAACCACCTTGTCATGTGACTGTGGGTGGCAGTGGTACCGGAGGCAGTAAGGTGAGCTACATCTGTATATTTTACATACTAACGGTTTATCAAATGTCACCATGCCGACTTACTTTTAGTGCTCACAGTCATACAAGTAATTTGTATATTTGTTAGTGCACATGGAGCTCTGTATTCTATATGCTGAATTCTTTGTCTCTGTTACAGTGAGACCAGGGCAGTGTCCAGCTGTAAAAGTGGCTTGTCCTAAGATTTTGCCTGCACCAAAGTGTCAGAAGGACAGCGACTGCCCTGTGGGCAAGAAGTGCTGTGACTACTGCGGGAAGAATTGTGTGACCCCAGAGAAAGGTAACAGGGCATTTCTAGAGGGTGTATACATTGGGATCAACACTAGTTCCCCTTAGCAAAGACACTATATGTACTCATAATTAAATATATGCAATCTTGATTAGAAATACACACGACAGCAGATATCTGTGTGGATTATATTTTTGGAATTTGCATGACAAATAATGTCCTGGAACCAGATTCCATATTCTCTGTCTCCCTTTGCAGCTTATGGGATTCATTTCTCCCTAGTTTAGCTGCCTGCTATTTTCCCTGTCCCAGCAGCTAGCTGCATGTGAAAAGACAACATTATTGTTACGTGTTGTTTACACAGCCTGTGTTGGTTGCCTGCAAGCTCCTATTCTCCTAGCTGAGAGTGGGCTATTCCTACCCCTCTGTCCTTGCTGACAGTTAGTATAGTCTCACTTCCCTTCTAGTGTGACCCTTGCTCCTCACTTCCTTTTCACCCTGGACTCTGAGTGAGTACCTGCCTGCTATTTACCTCAGTAAGGCCTTTCTGTTTTACACTGCCTTATCCTTGATACACTGCACTTCAGACAGAGAAGCACTCTCTACGCACACTACATCTGCAAGTACTTTTCTTCCTGTGATTTTTCCTCAATAAAATTAAGAAAGAGAAAAGGACTTGTTGTGCTTTGGAAGAGGGAAGGCTTAAGCTTACTGGAACTATTCATACATCATTCGTGACCCTGGTTCCAGGAAAAATAAGCTTCCTGAATGTTTTTGCATTACCACTTTTCAGCCTGTTAGAAGATTTACACATTTACAGAGTTCACCAAGAGTCTAGTAAAAATAAGGAAACATAGAAAATATCAGGAAGAACATGTACATGTAATGGGAATTTAGATCCCTTGGCAAGTGGTGATTTCTGGCATTTTGTGGCATTTTTGTCAGTCACAAATCGCCAAAAAAATTCTCTGTTTTTACAAATGCTATTTTTTTATTTGCATGTGTTCCAAGTGATATATACATTTCCTCAAACAGGCGTTCAAACGACATGTGGAGAGACACGTGCACAAAAAAGGGGCACCCTGAGATAGTGTGGAAATATCCCAATAGTAGTCATGAAAAATGCAATTTTTTGTTCAAATTAACATACAATATAAAGGATGAAGAAGCTGACTAATGCACATTTCCACAACATTTAGTCACGATTAACACTAACAACCCCTCTTTCGTATTTACAGTACAGTATCTATATCTTATTTTGTTCTTAAGGCAACAGTCATTAAGATGTAATCTATTAAACATATCTCCGCTCTTCACCTTATAATGCCCTTTTGATGTACAATGAATGTCAGGTAATGACATTATTTCTTGTGCTCAGGGCTGATCAGAAGCTCAGATAGCCAAAGCCACAATCACAGAGGAGTAGGAGTCTCCTCTTCTGCTTCTAATGTTGGGGGTTGGTCATGTGGTCCCTGCAATAGCAATCACAAAGCCCTGAAGCCATAATATCCATTACCTTCTAGTACCCCAAAGATTCTACATTCAATCCATATGTAGCACACTTTCCCCTACACCCTGGGAGATATAGCGTCACGGTATGTGTGGTGCGTTACCTCCGGGTCACAGGAGGCCTGAACCTCCGCTGCTGGGAGCCTGGGGTGTACCTGATCCGTAGGGATACAGCGCCTCCACCTGCATGGGATCCTAACAGTGTGGGATAAACCCGTGCAGGAAAATATAATAAATACACACTTGTTTGATACAACAGATTTACTAAACACGTGAATAATAGGGATAAGACAGAAGCACTCAGGCCTCACAGGGCTGTACCCCCGCACCGTTCCCCCAACACTGTGTGTGTCCCCCCCCCCTGGTGGGATTTACCCCAAAGTACTGAGGTGCCCCTGGGCACTCAGTCACCCTGCTGCCACAACTTCCCCCCTGCCTCACCGTACTCGCTACATCCTGCCGAGTCTGCCTGCCACTCCGGTGGCACCCGTCCTTTCCCCGCTCTCACCGGTGGTTCCCCCGCTGGATCAGAGGTACACGGGGAACCCAGGGGGGCCGAGGGGGAGCCCAAAGGGGCCTATACATATTTGTCAGTTTAGTGTCACAATATCAGCTTCTTGTACAGTAGGTCCTGGGAATACAGTTTGGAATATTTGTTTACTGCCACGGGAGACCAAGGCTTTTAACACCTTAATTACAGAGATCATTGATTGAGCAAAGCAGAGAGATACAATAAACTGTCATTTATTACCACGAAATGGCATACACACTATGTTACACAAAATACAGAAGAAAGATACACCGAGGCTGCGGTCCCAGTCACCGCCACAGCGTAAGGCTCGGCGCGCGCGGTGCTGTCAAGCCCCGCCCCCACAGTCCGGCCGGTCCCAGTCCCTACGTTGTCGCGCACCTTTCCCCAGCGGTGCGCGACAGATTTTCAGGGAGGCAGGGGAATTTGAACTCAACATCTGTGACGGAGGCGTGGCCACGCCCCCGCTGGCGGTTCAGCCAATAAGGGCGAACCAGCCACGGGACGTCATGGCCACGCCCCCGCAAACCCACAGCCACGCCCCCTTCCCGTCGCAAACCTTCTCTCTCCCCCCAGACCGCAGATCGCGGTGTAGACCTGTGCACGTGCCGCCCTCCCTCCCCCCTCCCCCCCCCCACCGGGCGTGCATGCCACAGTGAAGACTGGGGCTCAGCCTTACTTTGGACACTGAGATACAAAACTAATCTTTCCTGGGTGTAGCGACTTCACATCCAGAAGTTTACCCCCAATAGGCTTGTAACTGCAAAGCTTCTAGGCAGGCTGTGCTGAAGCAGAGTCCTGCCCCTTTCTTGCTGGGAACCGGAAACTTAAAATCACATAGAACTTGGAAATCGCTAAACACACCTTGAATCACACAAATCTCTGCTGGGTAAGGAGTTTTTAAAACCTCCCAAATCCCAGCCCGGAATTCTATCTTCCTATCAGGAGCATAAGAGATTTTCCTAGCAGCCAATCAGAGACAACTCAGTCTCATAAAACCAGGGTTTCTTAATCCTATGGCTGTCCACATGGGCATGTGACATATGGCCCCTCTGCCCTCTGTTCCCGGCCTCCCACCCGCGGTGACAGGTCTCCAGCCGGCCTGGCTAGACCTGCTTGAAATGTAAATCGGGTCTCTTGATCTGAGGATGTGGCAACTACTTAGCCATCCTGAACACGTGGCTCTCACACCCCTAGCCTTTCAAGTCCGAGTGAGGCAGAGTGGCACCAGCTTGGTACAATGCCCCAGCATATTTTGCAATACACTTTGGTAATTCAACATACCCCCCCTCTGCAAAACCTGCCCCACACTTTAATATAAATCTCTCAGCTTTTATCACCTAGCTGGAGTTGCCCCCTGAACCGCTATACCAGGCTCAGGGTGACTTGGGCATTAGCTGGGCACCAAGCATAGTACATTTAAACATACCTGTTATGCTGAAGCAGGACGTCCTAGTGGTGAGTCGCAAGAACGTTTTCAGGATGGGGTCTGCCCAGAGCACTGGGCTTCTATGTATCCGAGAGTCTCACTTGATTCCCAGATACATTTCTGGGGTAACTCATAACTTGAGAACCCCGATACATAGCCACAATCTGTAAAGACTTTCTCCGGCAAACCCACCCTGAAACTTACCTGCTGAAAATCTCCTGCTCCCAGCACCTCCGGAAAAGGTAAAACACCAAAAATGGCAATTGTCACATATTTTGCACACAATCACAGTAATGCATATACAATGCCCGGGCCCAAGAGCTTACACTCTCGGACCCCAAAACACGGGTCAGGGGTAACCAAGTGGGCTTAACCTTCATTATTGGGCCTGGTTGCCCCCTCACCGTCACATTTACGGTATTTGATTTCTCTCTCTGCAGTGCGTCCTGGGTATTGCCGCTCTTATATTGATCAGTTACCCTGTACCACCCCCATGGAAAAGCCGCTGTGCAGCAGAGATTCGGATTGTCCTCCCAACCAGAAGTGCTGTGTGTATAAGAACCAGATGCAGTGTGTGAAGGTTTTGAAAGGTAACACTTAGCAAGGTTGTGACGCCAGGATGCGAGGATGTCTGTCTAAGGAGGTGTGTGTTCCACTTCTTGTCTGTATCTCTCCTAAATACCAGAGTCCCTAAAGACTTATACGTCTCTTGTTTAATACTCATTTAGAGATACCCCGGCACCCTATAACGGGGCTGGTATCTCGGGAAGCAGGGGGTCCCCGGACCTGAAATCAACGCGGTTCTGCTCCGGAGACCACCCCTGCTCATCTACACTAGAAATACATTTTATATTAAAGAAATGTAATTGCTGCTGAGATATGCGCAGGGGGAGGCGGCTTTCTTTGCAGCAGAAAGGAGTCGCCGGATTTGGTCTTTCAGAGGCGCGATCTCCACACCGCCGGCAAGCGCCCGTTTTGGGAATTTTGCTTTCGCAGGTAATCGAGGCTTTCTGATACCGTGATAGAAACGCTCACAAAACAGGCCAATTAAATGGCCCGGACATAATTTTTTATGAAAGCTTATAGCATGGGCCCCATAATTTTTAACGTGTTACAATGCGGTCATTAGCTTTTTCTCCTTTAATATACTGACATTATTATTTGACGAAGAGAATAAGCACTACAAAGCAGGAACTGCCTTTTTACTACAAATACATAGATAGAGAGTACATCGTATAGAAACACCGAAGAAGGAATGGCCCTATAGCGCACAGGAGAGACAAAAAGAGAAACGGACCATACTGCTCTCTGTATGTAGCACAGTCAAAATCCAGCTAAAGAATCTCCTTTCCAAGATAAGCAGAGAAATGCGGCCTTAGCTGTGTCTGTGGTATTCAGGAACATCCATTTTATCCAAATCAGCTGGGCTCCCTTCAAAATCCGACTGCTGGGCTCACAGGATTCAGAAGCTTATCCCAGCTTTACTCGCAGAGAACCTGTGAAATAAGGAAAAGGGAGAGAGAAGTACCAAAGTGCAAAGAATGTATTATAAAAGCACATACAAAAGATATATTCCGCAGGCTAGCACTGCACACGTCGGAGGCAGTTCTTCCAGGGCCCTTAGATCACGCCATAGAATGTCCGGCGTATCGCGTTCCTCCTCACTAGCCTCACGCTGGGTTCCTCCGGTATACACAAATTCCAGGCAGTTCAGAGACGCCCCGCGTCCTGTGTCCTTCTCCGCCGTTGGTTCCGTGCTCTCGGATCACTTCCGCGTCACGTGCTGCATACACTCGCGTCTCGGTGTTTCTATATTGTGACTTTCTCTCTGGGTGAGAGTCTTGGGGCCAGCTGCAGGGAGAGTCTAGGTATATTGTTTTAGCCCCATGTGTCTCCATTGTTAACTATTTGCGCAGCTCTGTTTCCCTCCCAGAGAGTACATAGTGATGAATAGATACACAGCCCCAGTAACAACTGATCAGCCACCAGTTCTAAGTGGTATATTACAAATGCCTGTTAGTGGCATCTGCTGGCTGAAAGTAGAGAATGCAGCAATGGCACTCACAACATAAAGCGTCCAGATAGACATCATCGTCAGTGGTGGATTTAAAATGTTGCCACCCATAGGCACTTCCCCCAGACCGCCTCCTTCTGCAGCATCAAACGATCCTGTAATGTCAAGTGGCAAATCCACCGCTGGTCACAGTGTAATGTCCTTCTGTGTTGCAGAGATACTCGGAGCTTGCCCAGTGTCTGTCGCCAAATGTTTAAGCCCCCCTCCTGCGCCAACGTGTCAAAGTGACACAGAGTGTCCTGGTGTAAAGAAGTGCTGCACCCCCACGTGTGGTCAGAGCTGCACAGACCCTGTCCTAGGTAAGTGAATGGCCCAAGCACAGTGACAGCCATGTGTCATGTCCCAATATATCAGTAGTGATCCGTCCACGTTCTCGGAGCTGTGGGGATTCTGCGGAGGTGCAAATTCATTGCATTGCAGTATGTGATATCTTTTAATGAACCAGATATAGGAAACTATATCCAGTCAGAGCACGATCATAAAATGAGTTTTTCCCGGTCTCTGGTGTTTTGAATGAAAGACCAAATGTGCCTGACATGTTGGAACAAATAAAATAGGGGGATTTTCATTCACCAATTGTTATATAAACTTATAAAAATTGAGTTACAGGGTTTTTCATGTTTCTCCCCGACCGACGCACACAGCAAGTTTCAGCGCTCTAGGAGCTTTCTAACAGGGGACCTTCCCCCTTAGGGGACCTTCCTAACAGAGGTTAGCCGAAAGCCGCTAACACCTTGCTAAGCGCTGGACTTTAAAAACATTTTCTTTCCACTGTCACAGGGAAATCATCTCTACATTACATACTCTAAACGTAGTAAATGCATTTCTCTCACCCCCTTATAGCTGGTGGGAGATTCACTGAACCCCACTCTGGGTTCTGGGCATTTACCGGGGGAACCTTTGAATGTGATTGATTCACCTGCCCGGTCTTACTATTCTGGTCTGTGCTGAAGCAGGGAACTCCTCGCTGGTTGATACGCCTGGAATAGAAAGACACCCACACATTTTTATGGCAATACGGTTTACATACCATAACTGGGCTGCAGAGCTGACACTTCACAAATCCCCAATATGGCTCAGGGGCACCAATCCGGGCATAATACCGTTATTATTGGCCTGGGTACCCCCTCACCGTCACAATAGCAGACTATTTCTAAAGAGTTACCATCATTTTAAAACTACGACAGTAACACCACGCTGTGGTTTATAGGGAAAATGCTATATTCTCCAACATGGACAGAATAGAGTTATACCTTATGTATTAAGTCAAAACTGTACAATATATGGGTCTAATGGCTATGCATCTCATGCCAGCCTCTGTCTAAAAGCTGTGTTTAAAACAGTATGCATTGGCTTGAGGATTGGCTTGTGTAATACGAGCTTGAGACAAAAGGTGGCACTGAGTGCTCATTTGCTTGTCATTTCCCAGAATCCCTTGCTGCAGTGGAAGCGCTGTATGCTGGGTGACAATGGGGAAAGACAGGGTTGCAGACCTGTCTAAGACATGCAAATGAACATACAGTAATATTTACAGTTGCTTTATGCTTTACTGTGAAGGGTTTTTGTCACTTTTTTACCCACCATAACCTTAATGACAGTGGTGATTACCTAGTCTAGTCTCAAACCTGCTTTGCCATTAAGACCAGCCTCACACTGATGATACCCATCAAGGTTGAAACATGTATGTGAGTAGGTCTAATGGCTTTGCATCTCATCCCAGCCTCTGTTTAAAAGCTGTGTTTAAAACAGCATGCATTGGCTTGAGGATTGGCTTTTGTAATACGAGCTTGAGACAAAAGGTGGCACTGAGTGCTCATTTGCATGTCATTTCCCAGAATCCCTTGCTGCAGTGGAAGCGCTGTATGCTGGGTGACAATGGGGAAAGACAGGGTTGCAAACCTGTCTAAGACATGCAAATGAACATACAGTAATATTTACAGTTGCTTTATGCTTTACTGTGAAGGGTTTTTGTCACTTTGTTACCCACCATAACCTTAATGACAGTGGTGATTACCTAGTCTAGTCTCAAACCTGCTTTGCCATTAAGACCAGCCTCACACTGATGATACCCATCAAGGTTGAAACATGTATGTGAGTAGGTCTAATGGCTTTGCATCTCATCCCAGCCTCTGTTTAAAAGCTGTGTTTAAAACAGCATGCATTGGCTTGAGGATTGGCTTTTGTAATACGAGCTTGAGACAAAAGGTGGCACTGAGTGCTCATTTGCATGTCATTTCCCAGAATCACTTGCTGCAGTGGAAGCGCTGTATGCTGGGTGACAATGGGGAAAGATAGGGTTGCAGACCTGTCTAAGACATGCAAATGAACATACAGTAATATTTACAGTTGCTATATATATATATATATATATATATATATATATATATATATATATATATATATAATATTACTTTTAATTGGACATTAACGGTCATAAATTCCCATTGCAGTCACTCTCACTTGTCTGTGTTATAGAGAAACCTGGATCTTGTCCCTCAGTGCTGCTATTTTTTCCTTGTTTACTGGGACTTCGCCCACAAAAGTGTGACAATGACATCCAGTGTCCTGACGAGCAGAAGTGCTGCAACCAAGGCTGCCAGATGCAGTGTGTCGACCCAACGGTGAGCAGATGTGAATACCTGAGTAACCGGAGGTAACACAATGCAGAGTCTAACATAAGAAGGACCCGTGGGAGTTTCCATGATATAGAGCGCTAAATGGGGCGATCACAGCTTAATAACCAATTCCTAGTGTGACACAACAAGCTGTGTTCGCTTTGATCTCTCGCCCCTGTAAGGGTGCACCCCTGTCCCCATAGTTAATAGTCCATTGCCTGACAATAATCACAACATTAATAAAACAAATAACACAATCTTTATTTACAGGTCTAGAATTCAACAAATGCCACCCAACAAGAAATGAATGGCCGTCTGCTCATTAGGAAACATATCCATTGAATCTGCGGAAGCTTCTACCTGTCACAATCCCAGAACAATCTAATCCTAGCGGTGGAGAGAACACCAGCAGTAAATGTAGTCAGTGGTCCTGTGTGGTTCTCTGAGGTTGCAATATGGAACAGACATGGAACCCTAACAATGCTGGCGATGGTACTTTCCAGCCTGTGGTCCATTGCTTGTGATTGGTGTCTGCTTTGCACTCATGTTTTTCTGTCAGTAGTGATTATAAAATAGAACTTTACAAATGGTTAAAGCACCTCATTATCTGGTCAGTTTAAAGGATACAGAATTTTCCATGGCTGACAGAAATTAGTACATGTCTCATAGATCTTGTAACCCCAAATCATTGTAATTACTTATTAATAAAGTCGTTTGGAAAACATGTTTTATTTTAAACATAAAGTAGAGGGATACAGCTAAATGGTGCTACTGGTTTACACAGCACCCACAACGAATTCCCCTTTAGCAATGTAAAGGCCCAGCAACCCTGGCCATTATTTGTAACCGACAAGCTATGCTTCAACACAGGATATAAAACAGATCAGGGATCTAGGAGGCTGCAAAAAAAATACAATAATAAAAAAAATATATAATATATATATATATATATATATATATATATATATATATATATATGTATATATATATATATATATATATATATATATATATATATATATATATATATAATAATACATATAATAATATAATATTACTGTATCTACCCATGAATGTATCAACATGTCTTCCACCAGTAGCCAAATCGACTTCATTAGCCCTATTATTAGGTCATGCAGTAGTTAAGTTGCACAACAGGATTCTGGGAAGTGGCATGTAAATGAGTACTCGTGGAAGTGTCACTTTTAGCTTCCTTTCCATTTTATTATGTGGCTTCCTATTGCTTGTGCATTGCCCAGCTAAAGCCCTGGGACAGGGACAAATCAGAATCGCTGGACCAAACTCAGCTGTTTCATCCTTGTGCACTTTGTTTGACCGGCCTAACTGACTCCAGGTCACTGTGAGAACGATATCCAGGCCAGTCTTCTTTTTCTTCATATCTTTCACTCTTGCACAGTACTAAGGAGCCACCAGAACAGCAAATGGGAAATAAAAATCAGGCCTCAATCTCTGTCACTGGAAACAAGGCATTTACACCTTTATACCAGGATTGTACATTGAGCCAAACAGGTAAATGAAATAAATGGTAAATTTATTAACAGGAAAAGGCAGACACACAATGATACACAAACTACAGGTAAAAAGACACCCTTACTTGGGAACTGGGGTAAAAATAACTAGACTCTCCTAGATACAGGGAATTCTAAATAAGGACTTCCCCTGACCGGGACTTAGCCCGCAATGTCCTCTTTCTTGCTGGAGACTGGAGACCTGAAACTGGAAACTCAAATCTGATGGGTGCATGGATTTTTATATTATTTCTGACCCCATTCACAAAATACTACAGCCCCATCAGAAGCGTGAGAACTTTCGCAGCAGCCAATCAGAGATGAGCCGGTAGAAAAAACAGGGTAAGCTGGAAAGCTGAATCAACCATGGGACATATTCAACTTGGCACCTCTGTCCCTGGTTCCTTAATGCCACCCGTGGCGACAGGCTCCTCCAAGTCTTACAGAACCAAAATGGCCTGACACCTCTGACAACCGGGGTTTCCTTTGGGCCCAGATGGCTAGGCAGATATCCTGGCTCCTATGCAAATGCTTAGGCTGACTGCATGGATTTTTATACATACAGTATAACACCCTATAAACCATACTTTAATAAAGTATAACCCTTGGGGAACCTTATATACGTTTGGGAAATTAGTTGGGGATATCTGGGCTCAAAACCCAGGTGTCTTGGGACACGGTGCAGCGCCAATGTCATTCACCCTGTGAACCCACAAATAGTGCCTGCACGTCGGGGATAATCAGGGGACCCCCTGGCTTGGCCTACCGAATTCCTGCAAATAAAAGGAATACATTATTACCCAAATATCCCACCTAAATGGTACACTCCCAAAATCTGGATTTTCTACGACACATGGAACCCCAAAAGCCCCTAAACAGGTCAGGTTTTTCTATACTTAAATGGAACTTCCACAGACCACAAACCCAATAAAGGTTCTGGGACACCTTGGCACTAACTGTGGTACTCCTATGTATCTAGGAATCCCCACAGCTACAGGAACACTTTTCATCCCTGTGCTTCCTTTTTCTGACTGTGCTGAAGCATGGAAGCCAACCCATGAACCTCTATACCAGTTCTGGGTGACCTGGGCAGTAACTGGGTATCCCTCTTAACCTAGGGACCCCTTATAGTTACACGGCCACTTTGCATCCCTATGCCACATTTACCTTTCTGGGCTGTGCTGAAGCAGGGAACTAACCCATGAACCCCAATGCAGGTTCTGGTTGACCGGGGCATTAACTAAGCTTCCCCCTTTAACCTAGGGAGCCCACATAGTTACCGGGACACTTTGCATCCCTATGCCCATTTACCTTTCTTCCTGGGCTATGCTGAAGCAGGGAACCAACACATGAACCCCATATGCACTATACACTGATCCAGATCCACTATACACTGATCCAGATCCACTATACAAAGTACTGAAGATGTTACTTTTTCTCCAGCGAATGATGCAGACTTTAATAATAAAATAATGTGTAATAATGTGATATTTACATAAGCTACAATATATTAATATTTATACCAGTGTGGAATATGTCACCACCCCCCACTTCCTGCGGCCACAGGATGAAGGGTCTGAGAATCAGCTGATCATAATCATAAGAGACTTAAAATAGGACCCAGCTGGGAACATTCTTCTGGATCTCTTCTTACCTCTCCCATCGTACTTTCAGTGTCTCTTCTGCTAACACCTCCTCCTCCTCTATTGATCTCTCTGTGGGGGTACCCCAGGGCTCTGTCCTGGGACCTCTTCTCTTTTCTCTGTACACACTCTCTCTAGGTGACCTAATAACATATTTTGGGTTTAATTATCACCTCTATTCTGACGACACACAAATATACTTTTCAACACCCGACCTTACACCTGCTGTACAAACCAAAGTTTCTGAATGTCTCTCTGCTATATCATCCTGGATGGCCCTCCGATGCCTTAAACTCAACATGGCTAAAACAGAGCTCCTCATACTTCCTCCCAAATCTGGCCCTACTACCTCCTTCCACATTACTATTGGAACTACAATCATTCACCCAGTAGCCCAAGCACGCTGCCTAGGGGTCACATTCGCCCCTCACATTCAAAACATTTCTAAAACCTGTCGCTTTTTCCTCCGCAATATAACAAAGATACGCCCTTTCCTCTGTTGCTCGACAGCTAAAACTCTGACTCAGGCCCTGATTCTCTCCCGTCTTGATTACTGTAACCTCCTGCTGTCCGGCTTTTTTGCCTCTCACCTGTCTCCCCTACAATATATCCTAAATGCTGCTGCCAGAATCACTCTACTCTCTCCTAGATCTGTCTCAGCGTCTCCCCTCCTGAAATCCCTCTCCTGGCTTCCGATCAAATCCTGCATCTCACACTCCATTCTTCTCCTCACTTTTAAAGCTTTACACTCTTCTGCCCCTCCTTGCATCTCAGCCCTAATTTCTCGTTATGAACCATCCAGACTCTTGCGTTCTTCTCAAGGGTGTCTTCTTTCTACCCCCTTTGTATCTAAAGCCCTCTCCCGCCTTAAGCCTTTTTCACTGACTGCCCCACACCTCTGGAATGCCCTTCCCCTCAGTACCCGACTAGCACCCTCTCTATCCACCTTTAAGACCCAACTTAAGACACACTTGCTTAAAGAAACATATGAATAGCACTGTGGCTATTCTGAACACATGATACATAAAGCTTGGCCCCCTGCAGATGCACTTAGCAGAACTCCCTCCTACTGTCTCTGTACGTTCTCTCTGCCTACCAATTAGACTGTAAGCTCCTCGGGGAAGGGACTCCTCTTCCGAAATGTTACTTTTATGTCTAAAGCACTTATTCCCATGATCTGTTATTTATATTATCTGTTATTTATTTGATTACCACATGAATTACTGCTGTGAAGCGCTATGTGCATTAATGGCGCTATATAAATAAAGACATACAATACAATACAATACAACATCTGAGAAAAATAAATGTAAAGATAGAAAAAAAAATAAACATGAAAATCCCTGAGAAATGCAATATATTAATGGGTATCAGCTCCGGAGACCCCCGGCATGAATCCGATGCGGGAAAAAAAAGCATTTTTATTTCTAAGTCCTATCTTGTCGCCTCTCAGAAGGTTCTCACCAGCCTCACGCCAAATTTTCCTGGTATGAGGATTTTGGAAGAAACTCGCCATTCTAGAGCCCTGATAGGCCTCGAAAACCTACTGTAGCGCCGACGAGTATTCTAAAACAAATCTGGGGCAATCACCAGCAAGACCCAGGTACATGCTGGGTACATGCTGGTTACATGCTGGTTACATGCTGGGTACATGCTGGGTACATGCTGGGTACATGCTGGGTACATGCTGGGTACATGCTGCAACATTTCAGTGACATTTCTGCAGACAGACTAATGGCCCATCGGAATAACAGCGGGGGTCCCTGGCAGTCCCATTCACACTGAATGGGACTGCCAGGTACCCCTGCTGTGTTAATCATTTGGGCCATTAATCGCTGCAGAAATGTCACTGAAATGTTGCAGCATGTGCCCAGCATGTACCCAGCATGTACCCTGCATGTACCCAGCATGTACCCTGCATGTACCCAGCATGTGCCCAGCATGTACCCTGCATGTACCCTGCATGTACCCAGCATGTACCCAGCATGTACCCTGCATGTACCAAGCATGTACCCTGCATGTACCCTGCATGTACCCAGCATGTACCCAGCATGTACTTGGTGATAGATCCAGATTTTCCAAGGCAAGTTTAAGGCAAGTTTTAGAATACTCGTCGGAGCAGCTGTAATCACGGCTACTAAAAGTGCACGAGTTTCAGAACCTGCCGATAAATGGCTTATCGCCGTTCACCCAGCGATTATTTTATGGCGGCTGACATTTTTGTCGATTCATACCTTTATCGCCCACTTATCGAGGCTTACTGAATAGCAGTAGACATTTTGGCCGACAAGTGCTCGATAAGTGGCTTATCGACGCTTATAGCATAGGCCCCTTAGTAATATCAGGCCCAGTGGCCTACATGTAAACACAGGTCCGATGGCCTCTTTGTAAGACCCACGGCAATCAGAGACAGCTGTGATGTAGTCTCAAGCTTGCTAGAATCCATGATTCCTCAGATTTAGTGAATATTTTCGTTAAATCTTGTTTTCTTCTTTTCTTTCTTTTTTCTCATTGAGATCTTCTTTCTTTATCTTCAGCCGCTGGATGTTACCGCTCACGTCCGGTGTAATATTAGAGCCCAGGCCTTTTAAAAGACCTTGGGTCACCACATAACAATTGGTAATGTTACCACGTGGTAAGAAACCAATCAACTTGCTGTAGCACGTGTGTACAGTAGCGCCATTCTTAATGACCCCAATGGTTTGCTCAACCAATGTAGGCCTGATAATAGCCTGGTGTAGCCTATAAAATGTGTGGTTCTATAGATTATAATCTCTCCCGAGCATGGGCCCTCATTACCTTTTGAACCTGTTTGTGCTTATTTGTATGTAACTCTGTTTATGTGATGATCACATCTCTGTACCCCCATTGTACCGTGCCACGGAAAATGTTGGCGCTTTATAAATAATAATAATAATAATAATAATGATAATAATAATACCACCATATTGCTCAGTATCACATTTTGAAGGATGGCATCAGAATGAGTACAACTGCGTTATTTTAAGAAGGAGCAAGTTGATGACTTGCATATCTTTTGGCGATAAATATAATACCCATCACATATGGAAAGAATGATGAACATAGATGAATGATACATGCCGTTTACAGAAAATAAAAATACCTCTTGTGCTGCATTTGCACGTCACAGATGGGTCTGCAACCCTGCCTTTCCCCATTATCTCTATGGCTAAGGCCCCGCTCCCTCAGTCAGCGCGCCCGCACTGCAGACAGGCGGGGCGCTGACAGACACAGACCGCGATATGCGGTCTGTAGGGAGCCGGGAGCCGGAGTGGGAGGGAGGCGGGAGTGGGAGGGAGGGGGGAGGCAGAGGGGCGGGAGTGGGAGGGAGGGGGGCGGGATCTGGTCGTGGTGCCATCCACCCCCCCACACACACACATACATACACACACATACATACACACTCACACACTTTAACCCGCAGCTCCTTCCCTGCTCCCCGCCCAAGGTGCCTCACATCTATCTCCTTCCCTCCCAACTCATCCCCATTGGCTGACTCGCGTACCACGTGACGCGTCAGCGCCGAAATTCACAAGAATCTTGCAGCATCGGCCGGCTGACGCGTCACAGTACGTAGTCAGCCCTGCCGGAAGGAGGCAGCGGGGGCAGGGACCATTCGGACAGGGGTCTGGTGGTTTGCGGCCGCGCGGCCGCGTGCCCCGCCGGCCGCAGCGGGTTACCAGCCTTATCTACTTAGCTTCATCTACTGCAGCCAGGGATTCTGGGTAATGAGCACTCACAATGTGTCACTTTTTGTCTGTTGACCATACCTCCGGTTACACTATGTGCAATGTAAGTGCCGGCCTGATTCCTCCGGTAACTTCTCCCCAGGCTGCCAGCTGACACATTGCAGGCTCAGGTAGTCAAACGAATGCAAAGTTTCCTGATACATTGATACGTTTGAAATGTCCGTCAATGCGGCAATTTGGAGGCAAGTGCTCAGTTACTGTGAGAACTAACACACTGAACAACCACTAATTACAGCAACCCCATACACCTGAGGGCTTCCTTTAACTGGGGGTTACCTTAGCAGCGATCTGCAATCCCTCCTCTACATCTGTACCTGACTCACTCATTATATTATCTTGTCATAAGACAGGTGTTTGCTTACTTGGAAAGGTGCCCCTTTCGCACTGACAGAGGATTACCACTTAGAGTGTAAGCTCTTCAGGGCACGGACTCCTTTTCCTATTGTTTTATGTCTGAGGCGCTTATTCCCAGTGTGTTATAATATAATCGTATTATACTATTACAAATACTGTTACATTGTAAAGTCCTATGTACCTGAAAAGCGCTATATAAATAAAGATGTACATACATGTCTGTAGGTTTCTATCCTTACACAGTATCCTCTCTCTAGCTGCTCCCCCCCCCCCCCACTTGCAATAACATAGCGTGCAGATTTTGTCACTAACCATTATTACATCCCCCTATTCATTTTCCCCGATCTAGAGGGACAGAGACCCTGTAATTAGGTGAGAGTGAGCCTGTAATTATTCACTGAATGCATGGGGTTTTCGTGATGCCCAGAGGATGCGAGAGAATGAAACCAACCCCACTAATTGTAATGTTACAGTGTCCTCTGCAATCTGCAATCCCTCCTGTAATAGGGTAAAATATGTCCTTGGGGCAAAAAGAGAGATGGGTGGATGGAGCCTGTAGTGGATAAGCCATGCAGGAGGCGGAGATTGTGGGAAAGGAAAGGACAGATAGCACAACATCTCTGGTTATAACGCACAATATCACAGACTTGCCAAAGGATTCAATCCTAGGTTTGGTGTAAAATATCACAATATATGCTAAAAAATTCCCACCATAAGTAATGAAATGTGCACATTTTTCTCACTTGTTAGGGAATTTTTTATATTTCACCTGTTTTCGTCCTGCGAAAGTTAAATTCCATTCAAAAGTTTGCAACAATTTTGCACAACGCTGAAATGTCCCTGGAAATTGCATGTTCAATTCATTATTAATGTTGATTATTTTTTATTTCAAAATTTGATTCAACTTTAAAAAAAAAAAAAAAAAACAAGTTACAGTACAGTACAGGTCATTAGGTCATTTCACTAGAACTTTTGGGGCCAAAAGTTAAATAACATTTCTCATGGGTCTCCACACTTTTGGGAAATTTTCACTTAAAACAGCGGCAAAGCAAATCTCGTTAGACTCGCACACCTCCACCTGTTATCTACATGTAGCCATACCACATCTGGCTACTAACCTGCTCTAATCCTGGCAATAAGTCCTGGTAAAATCCAGTAGTCAATATGGGTTTTCCCCACTCACTGAAGCTGCACTTGAGTGACAGTGGGAGGTGGTGACATCCAGCCTGAGCATGTCCAATCATGGAACAGGCCTGGTGCCCTCCTCCTAGCTTTATTAAGGGCAGTGCCACCCCAAATTCAGTAGTGCCTCTGCCTACTTGAGAGAGGAAAGTCACACACCAAATAGCCTGACTATTGGGCCTTCTCTGGTCCACATTCTCTCGGGCGAGAGTGAGTGTGTACCATATAACTGCCCCTGCTAGAGGGGCAGGGAAGAGCTGGGACTGCTGTGGTTGCCCTTGGACTGTAGTGAAGGTCCAGGGACCATCCTTCAGTGAGTAGCTGACAGTTGCTGCATTGGGCAGAACCCTGCCATGTACTGTGCGGCACAGAGAAATACAATAAACCATTCCTGTTGTTATACTCCCTCCAAGTGTGTGATCTTACTGGAGGGAGAGGTGATAGTTCTACTGTAGGAGATCATCTTCACCTATCTGGAGCCTGTGGCAGATGGAGGCGCTGCACTGCCAGAGAATCGTGTGGGTAATGTACCTGAGAAACCTGATCCTGTTTCCCCACTATCATCGTAGGACAGCTCAGCCCTCCTGTTACCAGCAGGTATCATGCCCCACACACCCTGTAATGGCAGAATCTTCCAGAGGATGGGAGAAACACTGTTACATACAGTATACCAAACTCGCTCATTACATTAATTTGTCATAAAGTTTTATCTTACCTGTGTGACGGTGAAGGGATAACCAGGCTCAATAATAAAGGAATCAAGGAATAAATTCCACCCCTGACACCTGAAAGGGGACTTAGACATTTTTAGCACAAAATACAGGGGAGAAGTATATTTTATTAAAGGTTTATATGTTATAGGTATATGTACGTATAACCTGTATATGAACTGTGGAATTTCCAAGTACGGGGTTCCGAGAGACCAGATGGCTACCAAGTTTGGTGCCACTGAGGTCCTGGAGTTGAAAACCACTCGGTTACCCCTGATCCGTGTGTTGAGGTTCTAAAGGGTCAACTCTTGGACCTGACAATCGTGTATGCATTACTGTGACTGTATGTAAACTATGCGACAATAAAGACTTGTTGTGTTTTTGCCTTTCCAGGAGTGCCAGCAAGCTGAGATTGGTAGGCTAGGAGTTTCGGCGGGGTTGGGGGGGGGGGGGGGTGAGGTGACAGAGAAAATCTTTTCAGATTGTGGCTATGTAGCGGGGTCCCCAAGTTACGGGATACCCCAAAGATGTATCAGGTAAGATTCTTGGGCACATTGAAGCACAGAGCTCCGGTCGAAATCCTACCCTGGAAACATTCTTACGACACACCGCCAGGATTCCCTGCTTCAGCACAAACCAGAAAGGTAAAAGAAAACGGGGCATAGGGGATAAAGGTATGCACAGAATGGTACAGGGGTCCCTAGCATAAGGGGGGTGCCCAGTTCATGCCCCAGTCACCCTGAACCTTGCATAGGGGTTCAGAGGGTGCTCAAGCTATGTGATAAAGCTGTGAGGTTTTTAATTGTGTGTAAAGTCTAATGTCAGGTTTCTATAGTGTAGCAAGGATGGATGAGGCTAGTAAGAGTAGAAAGTATATCATCTTATTCCACCCCTGACACCTGAAAGGGGACTTAGACATTTTTAGCACAAGATACAGGGGATAAGTATATTTTATTAAAGGTTTATATGTTATAGGTATATATACGTATAACCTATATATGAACTGTGGAATTTCCAAGTACGGGGATCCGAGAGACCAGATGGCTAACAAGTTTGGTGCCACTGAGGTCCTGGAGTTGAAAACCTCAAGGATGCCAAGGTGTTAGAACAGGAGGAGTACTTCAGTATTACTTGAGTACCCATATCCTGGTCTAACAAAGGGCTATCTGGCAACCATTTGCCCAACCCCAGACTTTGCGCAGCCTGGAACAGCCGGGGGGCTCAATATGCTAAGAGGCAGAGATACCAGGTTGGCGCGTGCCCCCTAGCAGAATTGAAATCGGTGCCCACTCGACTTCAGTATATCAGCAAATCGGTGATAGCCTGGCAGAGGAATTCCCACGTGTTAATTGGCTGTAGTTGTTTGTGAATGGGACTCCAAAACCTATAAGAAACCTTGCAGCCAATCAGGACCTCAGATTCTAAGTGCTAATCCATCAGCGGCAAATTCAATGATGCTCTGTGACAAATAGACGCGAGCCGGCTTCAGAGATTTCAAGGCAAGACATTTTCTAAGTCCCGCTTTTCAGGGGCCAAGTTATGAAAACGGAACGTAGCGGTCACGGCCGGAATTACATGCCGTTTTGCGTTCTAGGACTTTTGTGAGTACCTCCCGGTCATTGGAAAGGATTCGTACATACTTTGTTTGTTAACATTTCGTTCTAGGAAAGTTTAGTCCGTTAGCCCAGATCCCAGTAAGTGTGTTTTTCATTGCAAATTGTAGACCATTGTATGTATGTTTTTTGTGGAATAAATTACAATGTATTTTACCTCCTTCTCTTGCTCAATCATATGATCCTGATATAAAAGGTGTTAATAACCTTGGTCTCCCGTGACAACTTGTAAATATGCCCCTTCCACACAGACAGAGGAGCTGACGTGAACATATTTTCATATGCCCAATTTCTGTAGGTCTCTTTTCTTACAAAGCATCCTCTCTTTAGCTGTCCCTCCTCCCCATAATGTTACACAGCATGCAGATTCCATCACTAATCCCCTATTAAATCCCATTTCCCCTAATGTAGAGGGACAGAGACCCTGTAATTAGGTGAGAGCGAGCCAGTAATTACTGATCGCCTTGGTACAGTTATTCAGTGAACATGTTGGGACTTCGTGATGCCCAAGGGATGTGAGAGAAGGAACCCAACCCCACTAATTATAATGTTACAGTGTCCTCTGAGTACCAGGTTCCCAGCTGCTTCCTGAGATATACACATATATATACATGGGCAATACCGAGAGGGCAAGCACAGGACTGGGATACTCTGTAACACACACATATATATATATATATATATATATACATGGACCATACCGAGAGGGCAAGCACAGAACTGGGATACTCTGTAACACACATATATATACATGGGCAATATTGAGAGGGCAAGCACAGAACTGGAGCTGCAGCACTGTAGGTGGGGGGCTTCCATTATAACTATATTTATATAGGTATTTATAGCTATACGTGTGACGCTGAGAGACTCAGCTATAAGCAGCTCAAGCAGAGACAGTGAGATATTTAATTGTTACCATCTAATAGACAGTGAAAGATGTATCTATTAGGAGCTCAGAGACAGTCTATAATTCAGCTTTATAGGCAGCCTGAGAACAGACATTAAGCAGCTCAGGTAGAGAGATGCTGGCAGTGAGATATAGGCAGCCTGAGACCAGGTATTAAGCAGCTCAGGTAGAGAGGGGCTGGCAGTGAGATATAGGCAGCCTGAGAACAGGTATTAAGCAGCTCAGGTAGAGAGAGGCTGGCAGTGAGTTATAGGCAGGCTGAGAACAGGCATTAAGCAGCTCAGGTGAGAGAGGCTGGCAGTGAGTTATAGGCAGCCTGAGAACAGGCATTAAGCAGCTCAGGTAGAGAGGGGCTGGCAGTGAGATATAGGCAGCCTGAGAACAGGTATTAAGCAGCTCAGGTAGAGAGAGGCTGGCAGTGAGTTATAGGCAGCCTGAGAACAGGTATTAAGCAGCTCAGGTAGAGAGAGGCTGGCAGTGAGTTATAGGCAGGCTGAGAACAGGCATTAAGCAGCTCAGGTGAGAGAGGCTGGCAGTGAGTTATAGGCAGCCTGAGAACAGGCATTAAGCAGCTCAGGTAAAGAGGGGCTGGCAGTGAGATATAGGCAGCTCACCTGGAGACAGAGCTTTGCTTTAAGACGCCCAGATAACCAACACCTGGATAAAGGGAACACGCTGAGAATCATCTGGCTTCTGGCTTCTGGCTTCCTGTGTCCGATAACGCAAAGGAAACAAATCTGTGTGAGTAATGCAAGTACATTCGCTGATATCTGACTTAGGGTCGTTAACTGTGTAATAACCAGACTTTAATATAACCAGATTTGTATATTCTGTAACTCTGGCAATGAGTCCCCCAAAGAGCTCACACTCTAATTGTGGTGCCTGATGCACAGGGAGATAAAGTGACTTGTCCAAGGTTACAATAAGCTGACACTGGGGTTTAAAGCAGATGCACCCACTTCAAAGGCTGTGCTATTACCGTTATTACTCCTTCAGCCCATATCAGATTTTTGGCACATATTTACTAATAAGTGTTATGCCATGAGTCATGTTCTAGCTCCAGGATACACTTTAACACTATTCCCATGAATGAGTGACAAGGTGTCTTCTTACACCACAAGGTTACACAGTTACATAGTTACTGTACATAGTTATACAGTTACACAGTTACATAGTTATACAGTTACACAGTTACATAGTTACATAGTTATATAGCACACACAAATTATCCAAGGGGATAAGAAAGATTCCTCGTTTGCACTCAATATTATATTATTTAAACAGATATCGGACAAAATTGTCCTAGCAAAAAACAAGTGTGCTATTATTGCCTTAAGGGCTATCAGATCGGTATACCCAGTTAAAATCAAAAATAATAAAATGTTATTACATCAAAAGTAATTTGTGGCTTAGTGAGATATTTACAGTGATAAATGTTTAAAATAATTCTGCATAGGGGTGGAGTGGTTTTGAGACTCTATATTTTTTGTATTTACAGACTAATGGTCATTAATATGTGTGTCTGTAATTTTATTAATACCACTCCAAACGCTCAGTATAATTTTAGTAATACATATATATGAAATAAGTGTATAACGACTCAGTGGGCAGTAGATACAGTAATTGTCTTGTGTTGCAAAAACCTTTTGGTTAAGTATATGCACATCAATGGTCACTCAAATCTATGTTATGATCGTAGGGTGGGGAAAGACATAAATTGGTCACATACAAAGTGTTCAAATCCCTCCTTGGTTGATATGTGTTGTTGATTCCACATATAAGTAGCTATATATCCGATAGAGGTAAGATGGAATCACAAAATAAGGACACAATTAAATATATGTACATTGAATCCCTGTAATAGGGTATACCCACACACAATCAAATAATCATAATAGGTAGCTAGATATCTCACGAAGACCAGAGATAGAAGTACAGTGATAAGAGTATAAAGTGTGTATGTCTAACAAAGTGAAACCCCTAAGGTATATTTGTGGGGTGGTGTAAACATATCCAAAGACACACACACACACATTTGGTCTCGGCCTTGATTGCATAATAATAAAACAAAAGCCACTCTAGGGTCACGGAGGACCAAAAAACAAACAAATAGCAGGCTATTATTGGTGTCTGTCTCGTGTATTCGATATACAGATCACCAAATAGCCATTTGTTATGCGTGGAGGGTGTATCGCTCTAGCATCAGTATACTGGCCGTATTCCACGAGACTGAGGTGTCGCCCCCAATGACGTCGGACTCGACGTATGACGCGTTTCGCGTGTTTGTCACGCAATTATTTGGTATACATAGTTATATAGTTACACATTTACACAGTATCGTAATCTATGTATGTATGTATTTATGTCATATACGCCATTAATGTACATAGCGCTTCACAGTAGTAATATACATGGTAATCATATAAATAACAAATAATATAAATAACAGGTCATGAGAATAAGCGCTTCAGACATAGAAGTAACATTAAGGAAGAGACATAGTTACACAGTTACATAGTTACACGATTACATAGTTATATACAGTAGTTACACAGTTACATAGTTACACAGTTACATAGTTACACAGTTACATAGTTACACAGTTTCATAGTTACTTAAATAGATGAGGTTGAAAAAGACATATGTCAATCAAGTTCAACTTATGCTAAATTTATACACCAGATATTTATTCTATATTTACGATATTTTGATATAAAGGAAGCAAACACAAAACCCCAGTGAAGGTGCCTTATAGAGTAGCAGCGCTTAGTAAATATGCCCCCAGAGTGCTGCAGATGATAGCTTGGTTCCCCTGCCTATCTGTGCTGAGGGGACGGGGAAGGGGGCTTAGCTTTAATAACTCCCCTAGAAATATAATCAGCATAAATAAACAATAAGGTATCACACTTTATATTATATATTAATGATATTGAGGTTTCCGTTTGCTTTTGCACAAGTGCAATCACACTAACAAAGCTGCAGGAAACTGAGAGGTAACAGCCCCTTTGTGAGGGGAACTCATGAGAAGCCTGAGAGACGCGTCTTTTATTAACTTCAGCAGGGAACCTCAGGGAGTAATTACAGCATTATTTTGAGTGGGGCTGGCATAGTAACTGGGGGATACATGCTATATCTGCCTTTAGGGGGGCAGTTATGGGGCATTGCTGCTTTAAGGACTTACCACCTTGCTGGGGTAAACACCTATTGCCACAATAGAGTCGCGGTATAATTGCCCTACGTAAATCTCCTTTTCTCGCAGTGGGAAAGAGAGGGCAGGAGCAAGAGACATGTTAATAATAATCCCAAACAGAAGTTCTGAGTAATAATCTGGGCGTCACTTCAGGGGAACAAGAGAATGATAAGAAGTGTTATAGCGCGAAAAAACATGCACCGTATGTCTGATAATCTGCAGAATAATCACAGCGATGGCAATAACCAGAGGGACAAAAGGAGGATGTATTTCCCTGTCTCACTGGTAATTTATTGTGCTGTCTCATAGTAACAAATACATAATTATTATTATTATCATTATTATTGTTATTATCATTAGTTATTATTATCATTGTCATGATTACTTTTATTATTATTATTATTATTACTATTCCTGGTATAAATAATGATGCTGCCTTCCTTTGCATCATTTATTAAAATTAAAATAAAGTAAATGTCCCAGTAATATATTTAGGAGTTTTATACATTTGGGATCAAAATTCTATTTACTAATGTCTCCCGGCTGCAAAACGTGGGCAAAAACAGAGCCCAAAACAGCCATTTCCATCAGAGAATAGGAAAAGGAATCCCATTGGAAGTTACGGGAGATTTTGCAGATAAATCTAGCGCACAGATTTAGCGCAGACTTTGTCCCAGTTTTGCAGCTGGGAGACATTATTATATATCCCCGTAGGATCTAAAATACCTGCTGCTTATCCTAACGTGGGATCTAATGTACTAGCAAATTCCCATTAACATCATTCTATGTAGCGATTTAGAGCTATTTGGGGCATGTAACTGAGGGGGTTTCACCTCACATCTTTCGGCCCCAATACCCCAAATCCGGTCTCAGCTTGTGATGTGAGGAAAGTAAGTTAGGAAGGAGATAGGAGATGCAGATATTATAATGCAATGTGTGAATACTGGGGGGTCTCTGATACCTCACAGAAAGGTCCCATCCAAGTCATTAGGACTTGCCATGCAGAATCAGCGCTATCTCACTTTATTGAATGACCCCCACTGTGTCACTGCGCTGTGTTATCCTTTATCTGTGTCAAAAAACTCCTTATAGTCTCTGGTGGAATAACCCTATTATCTGTGTCACTGCGCTGTGTTATCCTTTATCTGTGTCCAACAAACTTAAAGTCTAAGGTGGAATAACCCTATTATCTGTGTCACATGTAAGACTAAGTATGTGAGTAACTGCTGTGTCTCTTACAGGCAGTGAGATTACTGGCAGTGATAGTATAACAGCTTCTGTTTGCCTGAGACACAGGACTAATAAGAGGAAGGTCCCAGTTACATACAGAGACACAGCAGAGAAAGGGATTATAACAAGTGCTGCAGCCCCCATCCCTACTATAGGGGACAGAGAGAGGGGTTTGTGTAGGTGAATGGGTAAAGTAGCTTCAGTCCAAGTTTTCCCCCTTTCATAGAATTAAACGAACCCTTTTCCCTCCTGTACAGAAACAGAACGTGAGAGCGTTGTACTGAGGAAGTCAGGGAGATACAGGGTCTCTGCTCTGAAATGTATTTCTCTGCTGCAGCTTCTGGGATATGTCTGTGCTCATGCAGGTTACAGGGATGTTATTTCTGTAATTAATGCCACTAGTTTCACTTGATAGGTGATACTTTGGCAGAAACATGTATTTGTGTTGTGTGTTGGAGTAGAGACAGCAATTTATCTTCAAATTATCCTCTGGGTGGAAATAATAATAATAATAATAATAATAGTAATAATAATAATAATGTTCTTCTTCTATCATCTGGTTCTAGTATAACGTGCTGCTTCTGCCCTGGTCACTGACCCATCCTACTGTCCTGCACTGGAAGGATACTGTCTGCAGGAATAGTGTGATCCTAACTGAAAGGACCCAACACCAGTCTCCATGAGGAGGTTCCTCCAGGTTCTGATGCTGCTCTCCTCCCTGGGCGAGGGACAACCACAGCAGGGCTGCCGTCTCCAAGGCTGGAATATGGAGTCTTTCTCCCAACCTGGGGATGTCCTCATTGGGGGGGTGTTTGTTGTCCACTCTGGCTTTGACATCCCACAGCTGTCCTTCCAGGACCTGCCTAAGCCAGTCTCCTGTAAGAGGTGAGTGCATGGGGCTATATGGGGGTAATGTCATTTAATTATCCAATATAACGCGTAGGGATATACAGTATAAAAAATAAAAACTAACGTTTAATAATCTGTAATGCAAATACATTGGAGCTGTGCTCCTCCCTTTATGAGAATGCATCAGGACAGAACCTAAATAGTAGGCTAATATGGGAGTGATGACATAAATAATGTATGAGGTCTATAAATGACTATAAATAACTATAAATTACTATAAATGTGTATATGTGGCAAGTGTTGGACACAATATATGTAACTATGGGTAGCTGATTAAATAACTAAAATAAAATCAACTGCCAAGCCAGTGTAAAACAATCAATCAAATTGAAAATACATCAAATATTAAGACTCCAGAAACTTAGAATGAGTAGCTCAAAGTTCGCTGTAACACAAATGGGCCCAAGTTTGAAAATCCTCGGACACTGGCAGCTTCTTCGTTGGTACAACCACCTCCTTCAACGAAAGCTGGTTAGAAAAAGAAGAAAAAGCGCCCGATCCTAGTGTATTATCAGTGAGATATTTTTAATTTGTCTGGACAAAATACAAATTTGAACTCACAAACATCCATTTAAATAAGGTGTTGTATGAGTAAAACTCATGCTCCAACAAGCACTCCTGAACGATGCTCCACCGGATCTGACAAGGGGTCTCCTCCTTGGAACCTCCGCTGACTGTGCCTCCCCAGAAAAGGATCCTCCGGCAACACGCGGTAGCTGTTATAGGTTCTGCCTCAAGGTTCCCATTCAGATGCAGCCCACAACTTCGTTCTCTGGCGTCGTGAGTGATGTGCAGAAAAATGGCAAATAGCAGTAGAAACCCCTGCGCGTTCTTCAGCCTTAACTGATTTCATCAGGGGATGTATGATATATATATAAAAATATAGTGAGTGAGGGAAGACGTTAACTTCCCCATTCTTCCAAATACAGGAAGACCACACGCTAGCTTTCAGCTCTGCTATGGTGTTTCAACTTAACTGCAGATTGCAAGAGTGTGACGAACGGCCATCATGGGGAGGTCTGCTCATGCGGGAGTGCCCGACCATCGGTAGTCAAAACAGCGGGTCACCGGTATACTGAGTCTATATGGACTCCACTTGCTGGAAATGTGCCTCGGTTATACTGACCATGAGGGTTCCCCGCTCGGGCTAGGGCAAAAAGGTGGCACAAAACATCCACTACTGTCCCTAGTCTTACTTTGCTAGGATGGTGATGTAGCCCGGTCCCCCTTGTCATACTGACCCCCCTCCTTCCTCTGCACAGGGTCGCTGAGGACGAGGGAGTGAGGGGGCGGGTGCGCGAGCCGCGCGTTACCTAGAGTTGCGGCCGGTTGCCGGGGACGTGATCGGGCCGGTTGCCGGGGATGTGATCGGCCGTTGTTAAGGCCACGGTCACGTTGCTGCGGTCCCGGCGGGTCGCGTAGCAGGGCACCACCATTGTTAGGTGCGTTGCGCAGGGGCTAGGGGCGCCGGGAGGACTCCAGGGAGATCGCGCATGCGCAAGAGGGATCAATGAAAGCCCGCGAAGCCCTAGCCTACCAGGGAAGGCTCTTGGAGGGGACTACAAGTCCCATGAGCCCCAGCAGCGCCCCACATGACGCCAGGGAGCCAATAGGGCTGAAGAATCTCCCTGTAAGGGAGATTTAGATACTTTCGCAGGCTGGCAGCACGTTAGTTGGTGACCGGAGCAGCTAGGGGAAGGAGGTAGGGTGCAGGAGTCAGTGACTCCTTGCACTAGGCCAGCAATCCCCTAGTCCCCAGATAGCCTTGAGTCATCCTAGCAGAGTGTTGTTGGGACAAGCCCTAGGTTAGGGACTCTGCCCCATAATCTATTTGTTAGTAGTGAACAACGAATATTGCTTGTTTGCTGGGAGAGAGCTGGACTGTTTCCAGAGGGGGATCGCCCCTGAGGGATCATCTTGTTGTGGATCACGGATATCGTGTAGGAGCTCGTCTTGACCCTTTGTGAAGACCGTTGCAGGCCCGAGCACTGGAGTGCTCGGCAGGTAATCAATAACATCAAGTGCACCAACAAGGCCTATCACCAGACATAGTGACTCCGCAGTCACACACGCACATGTATATGACTTTGTAGTGTGAGACATTGGGGTTACTGGACACGGGGTGGGATCATTCCGTGGGAGGTGGCGCATAAAGTGTTAGCGTCCGCCGTGACGCATAAAGTGTTGGCGTCCGCCGTGGCGCATAAAGTTTTGGCGTCTGCCGTGGCGCAAGATAGCGTTAGCATCCTACGAGACATTGTGGTTAGTGTCCTCTAGGGAGGGACACAGGTTAATGGGATATGCACGTATGTTCTATGTTCATAAGTAAACGGTATTGGTTATTATACATACAGTCTATGTGTTCATTGTGTGATGTCCTGCGAGGAACAATTCCTGCTCTGCTAGGAACCGTCGCAGGTGGAGGCGCTGCACCAAGTACAAGAGTACTACTAGTCTTAATATATTGCCCCAGGTTCCCCGTAGCGGAAGCTCAGCCCTCCTGTGAGCCAACAGGTAAAGCACCACGCCCTGGTAACATTATATGTCCTTTGCACCCACACTATAATCTGCGATTGGGTGGGGGAATACCCGTTACATTTGGAGGCGCTGCTGAGAGCTCAGACCTGGGGTGCCCTGTTCCAATTTTTTTTGCAAATTGCCCGATTTTGTCGCCATCATGTCCGTGCCGTCAAAGCAAGATATCCATGACTGGGCCGTAGCGCACCGCGTGTCCCCAAGGCGCGTGGTTGCCGTGGTGGGCATATCCAGGAATACCAACTACCTCGCCGTACGCACCCAAGTACGAGAGTGTCCGGGGCTGGCCATGGCCCTGATGATAGACAATAGACTTGATACTGTCCGTGGCCGAGGAATCACCTACCTCATGGGCACAGAATATGACATATGCTCAAAGACTAGTCCCCATGTATTGAACCTGCCCGAGCCCTCAGCAGAGGAAGGTATCATGATCTATCCTGACCCCCAGGCTTCCGAAGAAGCGTCAGGCCCTACTGAACCCATCACGAGCCACTGGGCCCTCAGTACCCCTCACGGATCAGGCCCCCTCAGAGTCTCCTTCACCCCGAGCGGTATCGGGGGAAACAGCAGCTGGTCAGGGAGCCCACCCACCTCACCTACTCCTGATAGACGGACCGGCGGCGGGCCTTCAAACATGCCTAGTGTAGGAGCTGGACACAGTAGTGGCGACCTTTTCTTGAATCTGATCGCCTCCCAACTAGTAGAAGCTGTCACCATCTCGACCCAAGCCCAGCACTACCGGAAGCTAAAGGCTTTTTCTGGGATTCTGCCGACTCCGGCGGGAGAAGAAGGGATCGAGGCCTGGAGGGAACATACGCTCCCAGCCATAGCGGAGTGGTCGTGTTCTGAGGCCAGCAAAAGACAAAGTCTGGTCGAGTGCCTCCGAGGCCCCGCCGCCCAGCTGGTACGGACGCACCGTAACGTGGAAGGAGAAGTTACTGCCCAGGAACTAGTGGAAATGCTAATTCAGTCCTTTGCCCGAAAAGACGACGAGGATGAACTAATGGCTCAGTTCAAAGCTCTTCGCCAAAAGGAAGGACAGGATTTATCGTCCTTCGTTTGTGATCTACAGCTGTCCCTGCGATTGGGTGGGGGAATACCCATTACAGTAGCATCGCCCACCAGAACCACTGCACAACCACTCCTGGGGTTACTGACACAGACTACACACTGGGAATCTTAGCATGACTTCATTATGAGGTTAGTTACTACCCAGAATGACTAGGGAGCCCACCCGAAGAGCCACACTCTTACACCGGGAATACTGCCCACCCAATCCTGGAGTCCCTGACCAATATTACACAACCTTACTCTCATACCTGTGTGGGTTCTGGGGACAAGCGTACTTCCGTGAATGCAGTGAGTCCAAGGGTTCCCAGAACACACAACACAGTTATACAATCCCTATACCCAGATCCCAATGATCCCAAACCAACCTCTGTTACCCTGGTGACACTGAGATCTCCACTAGAGAGTTTCAAAGCTTCCAGACAGCACACAGCAAGTTAATTAATCAAAAGGCACATACAGTAACAGCCCTAGCTGAACTCACTATGGGGTAGCATCTGAGCAAATATCACAATATACAGTAGGTCACAAGTTACACCAAAACCCTGTGGGCTAACACTTCGTAATGACAATAGAGTGCTCAAACAAGAGTTTAATCTAGAAGGGTACAGTACACAAAATATAACATACAGTCAGCAGCAGTAAATAAAAGGGGGCGGGGTATTAGAAATGGAAGAGTTTCTTCTTTGAAACTCACAAGGCGTCAGTTCCACCCGGGGGAAGGAATAAAGTCTTTGGGATGGTGCAGGGCAGTGGGACGACGTACAAACCAACGTACCCCAAAATGTCTTTCCCCGTGAGTCTCAGTCGGGGAAAGCCAGTCAGGGCTTTAAGCATTTCCATGGCCCTATGTCACTTTTGTACCAATCAGAGATGTTTTAAGCTTCAGCCAATCCCAGGACTGGCCCACGCCTAACTGAAATGTGAAAATAAGAGGGATCCAGCACAGAAGGGGTTACAGGCCGTGACACTATGGCTTCAATGTAAGGAGCTGAGTTCCGCAGGGGTCATGCAGCAAATGGTTGAGGCTGCCCGTTAAACACAATAGAGGAACCACAGGGCATCTGGTAGAATGGGGGTGGATGGGGAAGGGGGGGGGGGGTATCAGTATATCATACACCTGTAACCTTTTGCAAAATACATTTTCCTAATAATTTGCTGTAAAATGAAGGGACCTGACATGGCAAAGAGACAGCAGGCTGGGCTTAGCCTTTATTTATTAAGGGAGCCCGGCTTAATCTGTCGCAAAGGGGTTTAAATGAAGGCAGCAGGCTCCCTGCCAGAATTACCCAACACACATGGCTTCTCCATTTTGGCTTTATTTTTCATGATACGGTGTAATATGTCATGTGTCGTTGTTCATCTGAGGTTGTATTTACCTAATTTTAAGACCTGCTAAGGAACAGATGATTGTTATTATTTCCTGATATGTAAAACCATAGAATTCAAAGAGGGTGTACTTTCTTTTTCACACCACTGTATATATATTCATATATACATATAGAAAAAAAGAAGAGAAAAGTGCCTGATCCTAGTGTGATATCAGACTGATAATTTAATAAAACTTGGACTTTTAACAAATTTAAACTTACAAACATCCGAATACAAGAGGCTTTATATGAGTGAGACTCACAAAAATCTGAATACAAGAGGGGTTATATGAGTGAGATTCATACTCCAGCTGCTGCTTTGCAAGTGCTGCTCCATTCTGAGCTCTCTGAGTGTCCTCCCCTCCGTTCCTCTCAAACGTGTCGCCTCCTAAACTGTACTCTGGCAACTCGTGGACCTGAACGAAATTTCCTATGTGCAGGGGTTCCCAGGCACTTTCAATGAACAGCAGCTCCTTCTCTCCGGCATTCACACAGATTAAAAGCAACTGCTCATAACCTAGACACGGGACCCTACGCATTTCATCAGTTTAAATCTGATTTCATCAGGGGATGGGTTTGACTGAACTGCTGAGGTTTTAAATACCTCCTTAGGCCAATCACCGGAGAATATTTTAATTCGAATATTTAGTTTGCATATGATGATTATCACATGCCCTCATTTAATGGAGGTTTGTATGCATAATTTGGTCATTAAAAACGTAGAAATATATATATTAGTCATCATTGAAATTTACTTAAATCAATATAATTATTTCATAAGAAATGGGTACATATATTTTTATAGATATTCTATTATATAGAAAGGCTAATTTAGAGGATAGCAAAGATTCTTAGTAACTCTATACAGTAATTGGATTAACTATAACAATGAATCATTGATCTAATGAATATATCAGGGTATTATATAATCTATATGGTAACCATTTCTTCAAAACACATTGATATTTGTAAACTTAATAATGGACATAGTAATAGACAACAAGACTATTACCAAAAGAGGTTGAAGTCATTGAAAGTTCATACTACGCAAATACATGCACACATATGTGTGACCTATATCATATATGATAAGCAGGGAATTTACCTGACAAATTTGGATGGCAATTGCATTTGCCATCCAACTTTGTCAGGTAAGTTCCCCTGCGTGCATGTATTTGCGTAACTTTCAATTACTTCAACCTCTTTTGGTAATAGTTATTAAGCTATGTTATGTTGAATATAATTAAAACAATGTATCTGATATGTATTTAATTGTTGAGTCAACAGCATGTAATCTGTAAGGTTTATATATTTAGAATCACGATATGTATATATGGAGATTCACAAGACGGTACATCTATATGACATCAACTAATTGTGGTTTAGATTGTATATTTTATCTTGTTGTCTATTAATATGTCTTTATTAAGTTTACAAATATCAATGTGTTTTGAACAAATGGTTACCATATAGATTATATAATAACCCTGTTATATTCATTAGATAAATGATTCATTGTTGTAGTTAATCCAATTACGTAGGTGCTAAGAATCTTTGCTATCTTCTAAATTAGCCTTTCCATATAATAGAATATCTATAAAAATATATGTACCCATTTCTTATGAAATAATTATATTGATTTAAGTCAATTTCAATGGTGACTAAAATATATATATATATATTTCTACGTTTTTAATGACCAAATTATGCATAAAAACCTCCATTAAATGAGGGCATGTGATTATCATCATATGCAAACTAAATCTTCTAATTAAAATATTCTCCTGTGATTGGCCTAAGGAGGTATTTAAAACCTCAGTAGTTTTGTTAAACCCATCCCCTGATGAAATCAGCTTTAGACTGAGGAAACACGTAGGGTCACGTGTCTAGGTTATGAGTGTGGCGGTGAAAGTGTTAACCAGGCTTATAATAAAGGTCAAGCCCACTTGGTTACCCCTGACCCGTGTTTTGGGGTCCTAGAGTGTCAGCTCTTGGACCCAGGCATTGTGTATGCATTACTGTGACTGTGTGCAAAATATGAGATAATTGCCGTTTTTTGTGTTTTATCGTTTCCAGAGGTGCGGGGACCAGGAGATATTTAGGAGGTAAGTTTCAGTGTGGGTTTGATGGAGAAACTGGTTGCAGAATGTTGCTATGTATCGGGTTGCCGGAGTTACAGGATTCCCCAAGGGTGTACCCCGGAACCAGGTAAGATTCTGAGACACACTAGAGCACATTGCTCCGGTCAAACTCCCACCCTGAAAACATTCCTGCGACTCACCACTGGGACGCCCTGCTTCATCACAGAGCAGGGAAAGGTAAAAATGGGACACAAGGGGTTAATGTTTATCCCCACACCCTAGGCAGGTATAAGACTGAGGGTGGTTGTATTAAAATAAGAGGTTTAGGTTTGTAGTGGTTTGAAATATGATTAAAGCTCCAGTTGCCGTGTGTAAGAGATGAAGGCGAGTGTAAGAGATGAAGGCGAGTGTAAGAGATGAAGGCGAGTGTAAGAGATGAAGGCAAGTGTAAGAGATGAAGGCGAGTGTAAGAGATAAAGGCGAGTGTAAGAGATAAAAGCGAGTGTAAGAGATGAAGGCGAGTGTAAGAGATGAAGGCGTGTGTAAGAGATGAAGGCGAGTGTAAGAGATGAAGGCGAGTGTAAGAGATGAAGGCGAGTGTAAGAGATGAAGGCGAGTGTAAGAGATGAAGGCGAGTGTAAGAGATGAAGGCGTGTGTAAGAGATGAAGGCGAGTGTAAGAGATGAAGGCGAGTGTAAGAGATGAAGGTGAGTGTAAGAGATGAAGGCGAGTGTAAGAGATGAAGGCATGTGTAAGAGATGAAGGTGAGTGTAAGAGATGAAGGCGAGTGTAAGAGATGAATGTGAGTGTAAGAGATGAAGGCGTGTGTAAGAGATGAAGGCGAGTGTAAGAGATGAAGGCGAGTGTAAGAGATGAAGGCGAGTGTAAGAGATGAAGGCGAGTGTAAGAGATGAAGGCGAGTGTAAGAGATGAAGGCGTGTGTAAGAGATGAAGGCGAGTGTAAGAGATGAAGGCGAGTGTAAGAGATGAAGGTGAGTGTAAGAGATGAAGGCGAGTGTAAGAGATGAAGGCATGTGTAAGAGATGAAGGTGAGTGTAAGAGATGAAGGCGAGTGTAAGAGATGAATGTGAGTGTAAGAGATGAAGGCGTGTGTAAGAGATGAAGGCGAGTGTAAGAGATGAAGGCGAGTGTAAGAGATGAAGGCGAGTGTAAGAGATGAAGGCGAGTGTAAGAGATGAAGGCGAGTGTAAGAGATGAAGGCGTGTGTAAGAGATGAAGGCGAGTGTAAGGGGAACTGTTTAGGTCACAATATATTATATTACATGGGTATATTTTAATGTGTATATATGTTGATGCTCTGTGTGTGAACTGTGGAATTTAGGAGTCATGGCTAGCAGGCTCGGTGCCTATGCGGCTGAGAGTTTATTGAGGGGGTAAGGAAAATGTTTCATGCTAGAATAAAACCTCTCAGCTTCAAAGAAATAGAGGTGTGAGAGCATTTGTTCAGAGGGGGGATTATGGCTACTGGATCAAAGGGTCCATGTGGTCAAGGCCAGGCGTAGTGACATTTGAGCCAAGGGGGGGTGGTTCGAATAGTGAGTGGGCAAAATGGTGGTTCGGGCACATGTTCTCTCACTACTCTGAAGCCAGGTGACAGGTGGGGGAAGATTACATTTTTGTTGCACATGCTCAGTTGCGATACTGAGGCTTTGTGCCAGCTTTTGGAGAGCCTGGCAACCTTTGCCATAGGTGGGAGGTTTTAGTTCCCACGCAGCGATTTGCTGCAGACTGAAAAACTAGACTTGTGGTAGTTTTTAAAAAGTCAGGCAGTCAGTCAGAGAGTTAGGTTCATCAGATCCATCTAAGTTTTTCATGAGTCCATCAGTTCCATCTTGTCTGATTCACCTGAGATTCAGTCCCATTTGAGAAGTTCCACCTCTGAGTAAATCGCCTAAATTTCTCAGAGGCTAAGTGACCAGAATCCAACAGCAAGAGGCCACAGGAAGGAAAAGTGGCCGGGAATTATTTTGCTGTGTGTTTGCAACTAGAAAAGATTAGTTTTGTTATCCCAGTTTCCAAAGTAAGTGTGTCTTTTTCCTGTAATTTGTGTAACACAGTTGTGTACGTTCGTTATGTGAATAAACGCAATTTATTTTTATCTCTCTGCTTTTCTCAATCAATGATCCCGGTAATTAAAAGTCTTAATAAGCTTGGTCTACCATGCCAATGAGCAGTTGCTTTTAATCTGTGTGAATGCCGGAGAGAGGAGCTGCTGTTCATTGACAGTGCCCGGGAACCCCTGCACATAGGAACTTTCGTTCAGGTCCACGAGTTGCCAGAGTACAGTTTAGGAGGCAACACGTTTGAGAGGAATGGAGGGGAGGACACTCAGAGAGCTCAGAACGGAGCATCACTTATAAAGCAGCAGCTGGAGCATGAATCTCACTCATATAACCCCTCTTGTATTCGGATGTTTGTGAGTTTAAATTTGTTACAAGTTCAAGTTTTATTAAATTATCACTCTGATATCACATTAGGATCGGGCGCTTTTCTCTTCTTTTTTTCTATCTATCTATCCAATAAAGAATATCAAGAATATCACTTGTGAGCACATTCACGTCTTAGACAGGTCTGCCACCCTGCCTTTAAACCATTATCACCTAGCATACAGTGCTTCCACTGCAGCAAGGGATTCTGGTTAATGACATGCAAATGAGCACACAATGTGTCACCTTTTGCCTGAAATCCATATACATGGAACCCATATAAGCAAACGCTCTGCTGTTCACACAGTTTTTAAGCACAGCATGGGATTAGATGCAAAGCCAGTCAAACCACACACAGACATTTATCAACCTTAATGGGTCTAATCAGTGTGAGGTTGGTTGTGCTGGCTTTGCCATTTTCAAGCTGTGTAGGTTTACCATACACATTTTAAGTTATGGTGGGTGAAAAAGGTGACAAAAAATGTCCAAGACACCATAGGTGATAATGGTTGAAAGGCAGGGTTGCAGACCTGTCTACGAGGTTTTTTGTCACCTTTTTCACCCACCATAACTTAAAATGTGTATGGTATATATATATATATATATATATATATATATATATATATATAAATATATATATATATATATATATATATATTCTTTATTGCATACCCTATATACAGCATATATTATATAGTACAGTATAATACTAACCCTGCCAACGTATTTTTCTATATCTTACAGGTTTCATATAAGGTATTACCGGGATGTTCTGGGTATGATGTTCGCAATAAATGAAATAAACAAGTCTCCGGATCTGTTACCCAATATATCTCTGGGCTTCAGTCTTTATGACTCCTGTATGTCTGAGCTCCGGGCCATTGGGGGGGCTTTGACTCTGCTGTCAGGGAAGGGAAACCCCGCTCCTAGATTTGACTGCCACTCACACTCCGTAATGGTCGGGATCATCGGAGAGCTTGTGTCAGCTCTATCGCTTCCCATCGCCAGGATCCTGGGTGTCCTCCACTACCCACAGGTACGAAGCACGGGGATGTAGAGCAAATAAATATACATAAAAGAGGATATACTTTTTTTCCTTTTAAACATAGAAAGAGAGAGAAAAACAGAGAGAGAATCAGCCCCCCCCCCCCTTTCAATGTATTTGAGTTGAGTTCAGTTAAAGATACATCAGTGTTGTAATCAGGATTACCCAACTGAACAATCAGGCAGGTGTTTTTCAGATATTTACTATAATAAAGTAACAATATATGTGTATCAGGCATGTAGCTAAAGTCCGGGTGTGACGGTAGGGGTAGTTGGGGGACCTAATAAAGAGAAATCCCAGCTATTTACCCCTAAAAAACAATGTAACTTGGGCAGCTATGTAAGGCTTATTTCAGCCAAATGTAATTTAATATCAGAGGGAGAACAGGGAATGTATAATGCACCGCGTCTGTAAGAATGCATTTCAAAGCCTGTATTCTGTCTTCCCTGTGACAATCCTTTCCCCAATCAACATTGTTCTGTGATGTGATTTGGGCTAGCTGTGTGTAATGCTAGTCCTGTCATTTACATAATTACCTTATGTCTGTATTTATGCCTGTGTTAGCAATCCCCCCCCCCCCCCCCCCCCCCCAGCTTAGGTACAGTAGTTGGCATTGTGTGGTGATGGAATTAACATGCAAGAAAGAAAATTAGATATTCCACTATAACTGTAATTTCTATGGAAAAAGACTATTAATTCACTCAGTTAAAGCTCTCCATAGAAATAGATCAGAACAAAGGCAGGGGATTAGTTAAATGAATCAATTATCAGGTCTGAGCCCCAGGCACAGTTTCTCTTGGCTGGCTGCCTTATGTTAAAAGATAGCCGCCAATGGGTTATATAAAGGGTGCTCCTGGACAGAGCATGAGTGTGGAGATACATTTCAGAGGGGCTGCTGTGTGCAGCACTTTGATATCCTGGAGCAGAAAAGCAGACAAAGGAAACCCATTTGAAGTGGGTCCGTGCACCCAGGAAAGGTAGATTACATCCCCCAGACCCCTGAACAAGTGTATATTTTTATATTTTACATGTCTGTGGGATTTCAAGGATTTATCCAAAATAAACCTCATTTTATTTCATTACTGTGTTTTGCCCTGTGACTGATCCCTTAAATATAAAGGGTGTTAAAAATCCTGGTCTACCATGACACTGGGCTAAAGGATAAGACAGTATTCTAATCATCACTAGAGGCACAGGAGGGTGGCAGGGGAGGAACGCTGAAGGCAATCTGAAGCAGAGAGAGCTGAAGCAGAGAGAGCTGAACGAGATAGAGAGAGAGAGCTGAACGAGATAGAGAGAGAGAGCTGAACGAGAGAGAGAGAGAGAGAGAGAGAGAGAGAGAGAGAGCGAGAGAGAGAGAGAGAGAGAGAGAGAGAGAGATGAAGCAGGGGAAGATTTGAAGAAAAAAGAGTTTACGCTGAAGCTTAGAGAGCTGAAGCAGGGTGAGATAGAGACCTGAAGCAGAGAGAGAGAGTTGAAGCAGGGAAAGAGAGATAGCTAAAGCAGAGTGTGAGAGAGAGAGAGTTGAAGCGGAGAAAGAGAGAGCTGAAGCAGAGAGAGAGCTGAAGCAGAGAGAGAGAGCGCTGAGCTGGGAGGGGAGAGATTGCTGAGCTAGGGGAGAGAGAGCTGAGGGAGAGAGAGCTTTGCTGGGGGGAGAAATAAAACTGAGCTGGGCATGAGAGAGAGCTGAGAGAGAGCTGAGAGGGAGATAGGAGGAGCTGAGGGGGAGATTGAGCTGAGGGGGGATCTGATGTGGGGGGGAACTGATGATGATGAGGAGGGATGATGAGAGAGAGAATCAGGGAGAGGATGAAGGAGGGAGAAAAAAAATTACAGTCTGTATTAATATTAATGGGGCCCTGGATTTTTTTGCCCGGGGTCCCACGCATGTCTAGTTACTCCACAGATGTGTATACAAGTTTGTACTGAAATTAAAGTATATGACTAAGTGCTCTGATTAAAAAAGGTCCAGGCCCCGGGTACAAATGTCAGGAAAAAGTGGTAAAGTCTTATAGTTTCTAATTCCAGAGTTATAAAAAGCAGTTATAAGAAGCAGTTATAAGAAGCAGTTATAAGAAGCATGCATTCCTGAGTATAAAGTCCATCCTTACATCAGTTTCAGGATCTTCAGAATCAGGTCACTTGGTGGAGCATGAATCAGAACCCCCAGTTAGGTGGCACCAGGTAACCATTCTGCTGAGGTGCACTCAGTCATGTCATCACAAACCCCAGATGGATCCCGTGATTTCCTTATCTTTCCCCGATCAGGAGGACTGTCAGAAGTTGTATAAAGGAGACACACTGTCACTTTGAGACTGCAAAGGGAAACACAAAGTGTAAAGTATGTGAGTGCTCCAGTGAGACCAAACGGAGCCTGTCAGCCATGATAGTGTCATTAACAAACACTAAGGGGCCTATGCTAGTAGCCTTCATAAACCGCTTATCGAGGCTTTTTAGCTGTTATCGGACAAAAATGCCTACAGCGATTCAGAAAGCCTCGATATGTGGGCGGTGAATGCATTAATCGACATTTTTTGCTGTCATCCAAAACACATAGCCAAGTGAGCAGCGATAAGCCACTTTTCTGCAGGTTTTGATACTTGTGGAAATCTAGTAGCCACGATTAGCTTATCGCCACTTGCAAAAGGACCGCACTTTAAAAGACATTATTCCTGTGCTTTGTTTCGTCTCTGGACATTTTATCCCATTCTCTCCCGCAGTAAGTGTTTTGTCAAGTATATTCTAAGGTTGTCGTGTGTCTGTCTATTAAGGAAATAAATGTCAGTTTATTTTGCTCAACTTGTGTGCTCAATCTAGATCCCCAAAATATAAAATTGTTGATCAGGTCAGTCCATCGTGACAGGTACTCCAACCATACATGAGGTTGCAAGGAATTTTAGAAGTCTAAGTCTGGTATAGTGTGTGGGGAATATGGCTAGTAGGAATTAAAGTGCAAACTTCTTATTCTATTCCCCATAACCCTAAGACTTAGAAAAGTAAAAGGTGTATATTTTATTAAACAGTGTGTTAATAGTGTATATATGCTTTGTATAATCACGGTATAATGAGCTGGGTCTTTCCGGACCAATGTTCTGGGTGAGTCACTGGGCTACCAGCTTGGTGCCACTGTGTCTACCAAGACATCGGGCATGAAAGCCACAGAGGATGCCAGAGGTGTTAAAAGCATTTGGGCAAGAGGTTTAGGTTGAGCACCCACGTCCTGGGATGAATGGCAAGTCCTCGGACTACCATTTGTCTTCCCAGACCGTAAGGAGCCTAAACCAGCGGGTGGGTTCTGGAAACCAAGTGGCTGAGGTGCCAGGTTGGAGCATGCCCTTGGCAGATTCTGAAGTCCTGCTTGCTTGGCTTCAGTAGACTGCCATCGCTTTGATTGGCTGGTAGGAAATGTCCCACGTTTGGATCGGCTGCAGTATTTCATAAACTAACACTGAAATACTATAAGAATCCCTCAGCCAATCCGGTGTTGAGATTCTAAGCGCCAGAACATCATTGGCAAATTTTAATGTACCAAAAGATGCTCTCGGAGAAATAGCAGCGAGCCGGCTTCAGAAATTTCATGTCGAGACATTTTCTAAGTCCCACTTTTTGCGCCCAAGTTCTGGGAATTGAGCGTAGCGGTCACGCTGGGATTGCAAGCCGATTTTAGTTCCAAGGCATTTGGAGCTACAGTAAGTCGCAGTCGAGGCATTTCAAGTCCTCCAGAGCAGATACAGCAGTGGCGTCAGGAACTTCATGCCGATTTGAGTTCCAGGACATTTTGGGCCAAGTCCCGGTCAACCAAAAACTTTGTTCTATGTTCTGTAGAAGCTAGGAAAGTCTAGTTTTGCAGCCCAGACCTCCAGGAAGTGTGTCTTTCTTATGTATTTTGTGTCCCATTATGTTGTGTACGCCTATTTTCAGTGAATAAATTACAATTTGTTTTACTAACTTATTTTGCTCAGCGAATGATCCCAGTAAAAAGGTGTAAATTAGAGTGGCGGCCGCCCTGAGTCTAAAGCGTCCGCCACCGCGGGAATTTTTAAACCGCGTGCAGACGCAGGCTTTTTTTTTATTTTCGGCGCCTGCGGCGCTTCCATTGTTCAGCGCCATTAGCGCTGAACGGAGATGTGGCTGGCGCGCGACCGCGAGATGCGGCTGGCGCGCGGCCAAATTCGGCTGCTGAAGAAAACAGCCCCGAACAATTGCGGGTAAGCTTTAGAATAAGCTTAGCCGCGACTGTACCTGCTCTCCCGTGACAGCCGCGCCTCCCATAGCTCCCTACAGACTGCAGATCACGGCTTTAATCTGTGCACTCGCCGCCAGGCGCACATGTAGCAGTAGTTACTGGGGCCGTAGCCTTAGGAGACACAATTGTAAAAAGATGATTTTATTGATAGCAGAATTCGGGGTGACAGCACATCTCTCTCGCAGGAGAGAGCCATGTGAGCCATGCCACACGAACAAAGCAAAGCTTATTTATACTGTAAGTAAATACAAAGCCCAACGTGTCAGGTGACCTTTAAATGCTATTGTCACCATATACGGCCTTTTTTTGTGCACTAGCTTAATCCTGCCTACATTTCCTGTCACTACCCATGTGGTGACTCACGCAGGCACACCAGAAGGTTAACTTTAACCGACTGTTAAATATAAAATGCAAAATGTTAAATGAAAAACTTGTTTACCGAAATTTCTACAGTCACTTTCCTATTTCGAGGTGATAACCAATTTTCAAACGACAAAATATTTCCTGTAACTTTTCTTTCCTCTTAGAGTGTAATCTTCTGGTTACAATTTAGAATATGCAGTAGTCCTGTTATTTTACACTTTTTTCTGCAAAATTAATTCCTCATATATTTTGAACTACCACATCTGAGCAATTCCCAACACATATCTTGACTTGATCACTTTGTAACCCAGACCCCCATAACGATTGCCTGGGGCCATTTTTCCAGCATCCAATTGTCCTCCATCATCTTTTGTGATCTCACAAACCCTCATTAATCCCACCCACAAAACTAAGGAGGAGCACATACCCAGGTTCAAAATCTGAAACTCCCCAAACTTGGTTCAGTTTCATCCGTAGAGCGAGTTTTTATGCAGAATCTGAATATGGGGGAAAAAACACACCAAAACACATTTCTTACTCAAATTCCAATCTGGGATCCCATCTCCAACTCCCAACTGTCTGGTGCCCCCTGGATTGGCCAGGAGTGAGGGACTCTCCCTTCAAATACATTCACCAAAAAATCCCTCCCCCATAAGTCCTTACTTCCTCTGGTTTTGCTGTAGGGAATGCAGGGGTTACTGCCGCTCCGGCTGAGGACTCCTGAATGGGTGGGTATTGACTCCTCAGACTCTGGGATCCAATAAACAGAGGAGATGAGACAGCTGAACACATGCACAGGAGTCCTTAAAGCTGCAGTTAACCCATGAAGACCCGACAGCAGCACTGAAGTAGGTAGGGACACTGCTCCACAATGTCACACTCCTCTCATGTCACGCTCTTGCCCCCAGGAAATTCAAGATTTTGGGTAAAATACAGAACCTGTTGATAATACCACATTCCCTTTTTCAGATCAGTCATGGAGCGACTCTTTCAGCACTGAGTGACAAAGTAAACTTCCCATCCTTCCTCCGTACAGTGCCTAGTAATATGTTTCAGAACATTGCTCTCACTCAGCTCATTGGCCTGCTTGGTTGGACTTGGGTGGGAATGCTGGTTGTGGACAATGATGCGGGGGAGCAGGGTGGGCAGGTTATCAAGACTGGGATAGAGAAGAGTGGGAGCTGTGTGGCCTTTCTTGAGAAGATCCACATGAGCTACTCCCAAAGAAAGATCCAGAGAGTGGTAGATGTCATTAGGCAAAGTTCTGTTAATGTGATAGTCCTCCATAGCCCTGAGGTCCATGTAATGGCTCTGCTAGATGCACTCTATGATGGGGGTGTGACTGAAAAGATCTTCATATCATCTGCCTCCTTTGGACTTACCCCTGGTCTATTCTCCAAAAAGGCCTGGAAAGTGTTAAATGGGACCATAGGTCTGATTCCAAATACAGGAACCATGCCGGGCTTTGAGGAGTTTCTCCAAAACCTGCACCCATCCAGGTATTCTGAATATCCCTTCATCAGGCTCTTCTGGGAGAGAGCGTTCAACTGCAGGTGGCCAGAAGAGGAAGCAAGAGAGGACACCTTAATTCCAGGTGCAATGCATGAGTGGGTTCTCTGCACAGGGGATGAGGTGCTTGGGGAGCTGATCCCCTCTTTATTTGAGATAAATGATCTCAGCTATACGTATCATGCCTACCTGGCGGTGTATGCCTATGCACATGCTCTGCATGCGCTCCTCATGTGCCTGACAGAGAGAGGATATTTGCAGGAGGGAACATGTGGTAATGTCAATGACATCCAACCTTGGCAGGTAAAGTGAATATCCGACATTCAAAATACACTGTTGGGCTATACCACAAGCACCACCGACTGTGCTCCGTCATCCACACTTACCCCGATCCATGGAATCCTTTACACTGCTTATACAGCTGTATCTATGTAATACTATACAAGTCCCTTATAGTACTCCACAAATACCCCTCCATCACTGGCTTATCAACAGGATCACTTGCACTAGTATAACTATAGCAAACATAATATTTCCCCATTAGTCAGTATTTTATTTATAATACTGTACTTGGCTACATAATAACACCTAAAACAACATCAATGGCATGACCCTAACACAGCAAAACACATACTGTAAGTAGAAAACAAGGAGTGTGTAAAATCAGAAACTACTAGAACTTTACATAAAAAAACACTATTTAAAACCAAAACCAAACCCCAAACATTATTTAGAACTAAAATGTGAACATTAGGTCAAGTTCCCATTTCAGAATTTTTTTTGTACGTACCTGTACCTGTGTTACTAATTTTAAGTGTTTAGTTATATTATAGAATCTTAATTATTTCAAATTTTTCTTCAGTACCTTCAGTATTTAATCACTTTCTGTGGTTGACATTTTTTGGTACCAATCCCAAATTACAACCAAATAAATTGAGTTCTAGCAAAACCAGAACCAAATCGAAACAAACATTTTATAGAACTTAAAGAAAAACATGAGTGAAAGTTCCCAGTACAGGACAATGACTCTGTGTCATCTATAGCTATACGTCTCACAGAATATATTTAGTGGGTGACCTGTAGTCCTAGTATTACTGTTAGGGATTTAGCAAACAATGGTTTCCCATTGGTTATCTCTATAGTACAGTAAGTCAGTCCCGATTCTGTACATCTCTGTCACATCTTGCACCGTACATGACATTCCCTTCTCTAAACCCGCTCCAGACTCATCCGGTCCTTTTTAAGTTGAAGTGAGCAGAACAGTAATAACAGTTTGGCTGTGCCATGGATTTATACAATCACTGCATTATACTTTATATTCTCAGAGTCATTGATCATTATTGGTGTCATTATATTTATTCAGGTCCTTCACTCTCTGAAGAAAGTCAATTTCCAAACCAAGACCGGAGACAGAGTGACTTTTAATATCAATGGGGACATCCCTGCTTTCTATGACATTGTGAACATTCAGATTCTCAACGGCAGCTTTAACCTGGTGAAAGTGGGAAGATTTGACCCAGAAGCACCTGACAAAATTATTATAAACATCAGCGCCATTCTGTGGAATGAGAGATTTTCCCATGTGAGTGTTACCAAGCCTCATCCTTCCTTTCTACTGGATATGATAGAAAATACTTGTTATTTCATTACAGACTCAGGGAGCATAACATTAATTCCAGTGAAACACATGTTATAATGATAGATTTATTTTGTGTAACTATGGCATTCTGCACTGAAAGGTACAGATTAAAAGTGCTGTTGGTCATTTCCATATCAGTGTCATCCTGCGAGGAGAAGTATGATGGGTCATAGGATGTTTCTGTACTGTGTCCCAGAGGTGGGAAGAGCAAACTAAACAATCCCTCCCAGCCTTCCATCTGTTACTGGGGTATGGGAGGCAGAGAATCCGTCCATGTTACTATGGAGCAGAATCAAAACTCCATTCTCCATGCCATTGTGAGTTTAGAGGAACAGACTCAATAGACTTTCCTTATTAGGGGTGAGTGTTTTATTATCAGGGAACACATACAGTATTCTTCACTGAACTTTAAAGACCTAAGCAGTAAGCACATGATTTTGCACATTTTGGCATGGAATTGTGGTTAAACATGCTGTTGGCAATTCCTTCATAATACCTGCATAAATTATGCTTTTGTCACGGGAGACCTGGTTATTTACACCTTTTTACCAGGATCATTCATTGAAAAAAACAAGGTAGTGAAATAAATTGTAATTTATTTGGCATACATTCGCTTACACACAATGATACACAAAATACAGAAAAAAGACCCACTTACTGGGGGTCTGGGGTCAAAAACAAGACTTTGCTAGGTGCAGGGAACTCTAAGTAAGAGTTTTACTCCGACCGAGACTTTGCCCGGAATCTCGTGGAACCCAAATCGGCAGAAAGTTCCATACTCCACCGCTACGTTCTCTTCTGAGAGCTTGGACTTTTCTTGACTGCGAGTTACTCCGGATCTCCTGGAACTAAAATCGGCTTAAAATCCCAGCCGCATCCGCTATGATCGTTTTTGAGAACTTGGGCGCAAAAGCCGGGACTTAGACTCCAGCAGGCGGACTTTTAAGGCTTGAATTGAAGCCACTTGCCTTGCTATTCGAGCAAGAGCAAATTTGAAAAGCCTGCCTGCGCTCTTAAAACAGGGAAGTCTGAATCTGATTGTCTCACAGATTCTTATAGTACTCTGAGTCTTATTCACAAAACTCAGCAGCCAATCAACGCGTGAGAACTTTCCCAAGCAGTCAATCAGAGCCAAGTCGGCTAGAAAAGCCGTGTCAGTGAGAAATATGAAATAGCCAAGAGACATGCGCAAGCCTGCGACTTCTCTACCTGACTATCTCAATGCCACCCGCTGGGACAGACTCCACCTGGTCTGGCAGAGCAAGTGGCATCCCGGAGTGCTGCCATTGATCTCCCGACCTGGTACTCTGCCTTTCCCCGCTGACCAAATGCTATTCACACCTCTGGGCATCCTCTGACTGCTTTGAACTCCGATGTCCAGCAGACTTACTGGCGACTATGGGTTAGCTTGGGCAGCCTGTTTGAACATCGGTTCCGAAAGTCCCAAGAACATTATATTACATTCCATTACAGTATATTAATATAGTATGGTTTTACTATACTCCTAGGACTCTGGCTATGGGGAACAGAATAGTTAAAGTGTTGTAGTTCCTGTCTATTTGCTTTTATTCCCCACACACTAGCTCTGGGACTTAGCCTGGACTCTGAGAGTTCCCCCTTTAACCTTATATACGGTTGGGCTATCCACAAACCAAATACAGGTTCTGGGACATCTTGGCACTAACTGGGGTATCCCCTTTAATCTAGGGATTCCCTCAGCTACAGGGATACCTGTTCATCCTTGTGCCTCATTCACCCTTTGGGCTATGCTGAAGCAGGGTACCCTAGGGAACAGGAGAAAAATGGAGAAGGGCAGCGCACTGCCAGAAAAACAGGAGGAGGCTCACAATAAAATAAATCCTTTATTCTTGACATGGATCCAGCCAAACTCCTAGAGAGCTCAAAAATCACCACACCTACGCATTTCGGGCCGTGTGCCCTTTATCAAGGTGTATCTGGAGGACCTGGGAACCCCAACAGTGAGTTACCCCTGTGGGTTTACATACTTACCAGCTTTATAAGGGACATCATTTGTACTACCCATGTGTGCTAGTGAGCACTAGTTACTAGTCCCCTAACCCCTGCCAGGGATGCTGTATTTATACCCTGTATAGTGAATTGTCAAAGCGGAGACTTATACGTTATGAAAAGGATTCAATCTGTTTCTGACGCGCTGGTCACTTATACCTGTTTACCCTAGTGGTGAGTCGCACTTGCATTTTCATGGGGAAGTATTGCCGGGACAATGTGCCTACATGTATCCGAGAATCAGACTTGATTCCCGGGTACATTTATAGAGGAATCGACATCTCCGGACACCAACCTCCTAGGCACATTCTGTCAACAATCCCTCCGCAAATCCCCCCTCCCCCCCTTGAAACTCCCTCCCCAGCAATCCCTGCTCACTAGCATCCCTGGAAAGTTAAAAACACGAAAAATACTTTTATTACAGGTAACACATGGTAAATTTACAAAGTTACTGGGCCCAAGAGCTAACTCTTTTGGTCATTTATACACAGATCAGGGGCAACCAAAACAGGCTTAACCTTTATTTGAGAGCCTGGTTACCCCCTACCATCACAGCTTTCATTTACGCTACCCATGCTAAACTCTGTGGCTTGTGTATACTGATCTGTGTGGTTGATTTCAAGTGCTGGTTGTATTAAGTGTGAAGTTAGACCCAGACGAAAGGGAAGTTCTGTGTATAATAGTGTATACTAGTAGGAGTGTTTGAATTTGGGGAGTGTGCAGTGGCTTAATTTATATTTAGTGTGTGGTAATTGAAGCCTGTAACTTTTCCCCCCTTTCTCCTGCCTGAGGCAGAGTGGGTGTGGTTAGTTTATTGCTAACCTGACACACCTGCAGTGGGTGGGGTTAGTTGATTGCTAACCTAACACACCTGGTGGGTGTCCCTATTTAAACAAAGGCTCCTAACGAATTCTGAGCTTGCGTATATTGATCTGTGTGGTTGATTTCAAGTGCAGGTTGTATTAAGTCTGAAGTTAGACACAGGAAGTGGTTAAACAAGGTATAGTATATTGAAGTACAGTTTACTGTTGGTACTTATAAACTTCATAGTTGCTAGAATGAGCAGGATTGAAAATGCCACTCAATGCACATCTTGCCACATGTATGTGCACTTGGAGCAGCTGTTCCAAGGAGCATACTGCTGTGGGAAGTGTGAGAGGGTGGTCTCTTTAGAATCAGAGATTGCTGATCTGAAGAGGCAACTTGCAATATTGAGGGACATTCATTGGCAATCTTGAAAGGGAATTAGAACTCACTGAGCAGGCCCTTGCTTCGACTAGTGGTGCAGATGGTGGGGATGTTAGTGAGGAGCAGGTAGGTAGCTGGGTAACAGTTAGAAGGGGAAGCAGGGGCAATAGGTAGAGGCAGAGGTAGAGGATTTCTGAGCTGACCCATCCCAATAGATTTGCAATATTGAGTTAAGATATTGGGAGTGTCAGGGCAGAAATGGCAAGGCTGGGGGAGACTGATTTCTCTAGCAGCCAGGGGAGCAGTTCCTCCAGCACAGAGGGGACTCAGGATGCTCAGATACCAAAAAATATTGTGGTGGTAGGGGATTCCATTATTAGGAAGGTAGATAGGGCAATCTGTTGCCATGACCGCATGAGCCGAACAGTTTGTTGTCTCCCGGGTGCTCGGTTTCGGCACATTGCGGATCAAGTAGACAGATTGTTGGGGGGCTGGGATTGACCCAGGGGTCTTGGTACATGTTGGCACCAATAACAAAGTTAGAGAATGTTGGAGGGTCCTAAATTGTAGGGTCCCAAAAATTGTTTCAGGGATATAGGCCAAAAGCTTAAGGCAAGGACCTCCAAGGTAGTATTTTCTGAAAGTAAGATCAACCCTAAAATGTTCTTTAAGTAACTTAATGACAAAAAAATGAGTAAAGAAAATATAGGACACTTTCAGTGTGAGATGGGCAGCCAGATTATTGGAGATAAGGAAAAAGCTGAGGAATTAAACATATTCTTTGCCTCTGTGTTTACCAGGGAAGAATCAAGTTCAATAGTAGCGCCGCAGGAGGAAGCCACAACCTCCATATTAATGAACAATTGGTTAACCGAGGAAGAAGTTCATATAGACGGCTTGATAAAATTAAAGTAAATAAGGCACCTTTCCCCGATGGTATACACCCAAAAGTTCTCAAGGTGTTAAGCTCAGTAATAGCCAAACCATTACATTTAATATTCAAGGACTCAATTTCCACAGGCTCAGTACCACAAGATTGGTGTAAAGCAGATGTGGTGATATATATTGAAAAAGGGATCTAGATCACAACCGGGGAATTACAGACCTGTAAGCCTGACTTCAATAGTAGGGAAACTACTTGAAGGTTTAATATGGGATAATATTCAGGAATACCTAATGGAAAAAAAATCGTTAGTAATAGTCAGCATGGATTTATGAGGGATAGATCATGCCAAACTAACCTTATTTGTTTCTTTGAGGAGGTAAGTAGGAATTTAGACCAGGGTAATTAAGATAATGGTAATGCATTTGATGTGGTCTACTTAGATTTTGCAAAGGCTTTAGATATGGTTCTACACAAGAGGTTGGTATACAAAATAAAGCAAATTTGACTCAGTAATAATATATGCACCTGGATTGAAAACTGGTTGAAGGACAGACAACAGAGGGTTGTCATAAATGGAACTTTTCCAGGTTGGGCTAAAGTCATTAGTGGAATACCTCAGGGATCGCTACTGGGACCCATGCTTTTTAACTTGTTTATTAATTACCTTGAGGTTGGCATTGAGAGCAAAGTCTCCATGTTTGCTGATGATACTAAATTGTGTAAGGTAATAGAATCAGAGCAGGATGTAATTTCTCTTCAGAAGGACTTGGAGAGACTGGAAACGTGGGCAGGTAAATGGCAGATGAGGTTTAATACAGATAAATGTACGGTTATGCATTTGGGATGCAAGAATAAACTGGCGACTTACAAATTAAATGGGGATAAATTGGGGGAATCCTTGATGGAGAAGGATTTAGGAGTGCTTGTAGATAGCAGGCTTAGCAATAGTGCCCAATGTCATGCAGTAGCTGCAAAGGCAAACAAGATCGTATCTTGCATCAAACGGGCAATGGATGGAAGGGAAGAAAACATAATTATGCCCCTTTACAAAGCAATAGTAAGACCACACCTTGAATATGGAGTACTATTCTGGACACCACTCTTTGGAAAAGACATTATAGAACTAGAAAGAGTGCAGAGAAGAGCCACCAAATTAAAAAGGGGATGGACATTCTAACTTATGAGGAGAGGCTAGCTAAATTAGATGTCTTTCCATTCGAAAAGAGGTATCTAAGAGGGGATATGATACTATATACAAATATATTCGGGGACAGTACAAGGAGCTTTAAAAAGAGCTATTCATCCCACGGGCAGTACAAAGGATTCGGGGCCATCCCTTAAGTTTGGAGGAAAGGAGATTTCACCAGCAACAAAGGAAAGGGTTCTTTACAGTAAGGGCAGTTAAAATGTGGAATTCATTACCCATGGAGACAGTGATGGCAATAGATTTGTTCAAAAAAAAGGTTGGACATCTTTTCAGAATGGAAAGGTATACACGGATATACCAAATAAGTATACATGGGAAGGATGTTGATCCAGGGAGTAATCCGATTCTTGGAGCCGGGAAGGAGTTTATTTTTCCCCTTATGAGATATCATTGGATGATATGACACTGGGGTTTTTTGTTTGCCTTTCTCTGGATCAATAAGTATGTATAGATATAGGATAAAGTATCTGTTGTCTAAATTTAGCATAGGTTGAACTTGGTGGATGTATGTCTTTTTCAACCTCATCTACTATGTAACTATGTAAATGCTTATGTCACCCTCAAATACAGAGTCTGTACTTTCAAACTGTATATACAGACATTAAACATTACTTATCCCAGTACAGATCTGTGGTGTCCTCCACTGATCATCTCCCCCTCCTCTGAGTGATCTCCATTTCCCACACCTGTCTGTTAGGTATCCTACAGTCAATACCTTATCCATTAAACCCCATTACAATCCATTCCTTGTTAGTGTTTCCCTAATACTGGCCTGGGTGTCACTCCCTTGCAGGTGCCTCTCTCTGTCTGCAGTAGCAGCTGCCGCCCAGGGTACAGAAAAGCTGCTCGGGAAGGACAGCCGATTTGCTGCTTTGACTGTGTCCCATGTTCTGTGGGAGAGATGGCCAATGAGACAGGTTTGTTCCATCGTAGAAAAGCAATTCAGATGTTTAAACATATTAACTCTGAAGAGGGAAGAGTAGTTTTTTCAGTCAAGTTATTTGTTTGTACGATGTATGGACTGTCCCTAAAATTATTTACTGTGATTGTCTTACAATCTCTTCTGTGAGACTGTTTTATACATCTGTTACGCTTGTAGCCCTGTGTGGTTTGGGCTATAAGTCTGCCTTCCTCCTGGCAGTAAAACTTGGTAAGGGCAGGTTTGCCAGGAGTTATCATGTGTTTTCCCCACACACATGCTGTGCAGTGAGTCTGTGTAGGTAGTGTCATCAGGCTCTGTATCCAATTAGAGACACAGGGGTGGTGCCTACTGAAGCTATTTACTGCATAGCACTTCCTGAATTTAGTTAGTGTCTCTACTGTTGAGAGTGTCTGGTCTACCCTATCTGGACTGTGCAGGGCACTGCCAGTCTGAGGCTCCGCTCAGGGGAGAGGAGGGAGATCATACCTCTTATTCTAATAGAGAATAAGGGAAGAGCTAGAACTGCTCTCAGTGCACGTTGGCTGGGAGTGTACTGCACCGACACACTTTATTCGAGCAAATACCCAGTATGTACCTGGCAGATACCTGGAATGCGCCGCTCCTCACCTCTGACAAGCCCCGTTGCGTTTGCCTTCCCAGCCATGGTTCATGCCTGGCTGACGGGCGGCTGATCTGTTAAATGATAATGATTAGGATTTAATAGGCTGCAATGCTTCGCGTGTCTACCAGATGGCATACATTCATGAATTGTAATGCAGTATATATATATACTGTGCAGTATTGCAGCCAGCGGGAATAAAATGCTTCAATCCCTGCCTGGAAAATACCTCAATGCACTCGGGCAGAAAACAGTCACAAACCTCAATACACCCGGGTATACCCGAATTCGTGGGACTAGCCGAGCTCGAATAAAGTGTGTCGCCAGTGTATGTTCACGGTCAACCTACAGGTGTAGACCTAATGTGCTGCTGAGCACATGCTGAATGATGGGCAGTCTGCCATGCAATGATGCAAATAAAGTATTCCTGTGATTCAAACGACTTCTTGCCTGAGACTGGAATCAATCATGCAGAAGCTAGAGAGAGAAGTTCTCCTGCAGAGGTTCCTCCCTACAAGTCTGGGGATCTGCAAGAGATGGAGGCTCTGTTGTAAGTACCACTCATGTTCCCCTCAAAAGCCTGTCCAGATATCCCCCATACCATCGTGGGAGACTCAGGGCCCCCTGTTGCCAGCACGTTTGCACCATACTTTAGCCGGTAACCAGAGTAGAACTTCCCCTAGGGTACCCGACATGAGATTGGGGGAGGGGAATGAGGGTTACACACTTTTTATGAAGTATTTTCTTACGCTTCCCCTGAGGTTCCCATCCCCAATGTCAGAGCACGACCTCGTGTTCCAACATGGTCTCCGAAAAATGTTTAGATAGCAAACTGTATTGATGGATAAAGTACATTCTGGGAATTTAAAGATTGTATTACATCCCCATCTCCAACATTTTTATCTTTTGAATATATTTTATTCCTCAACTCAAATATGTACATGTGTCTGTGTTGTGTTGTTATTAATATTTTAGCACAAACAATAAAGGCAAAGCCATTATTTTATTTGTTTATAGTTAGTGGCAACTACACACAATAGCAACACGACATAAAATAATTTCACTGTGATACAGAAAAAAGAGCAGAACACATAGAAAAGGAGGGACACGCTGAATCCTTGTCCTGAGGAAATTACTAAGTGGTTAAAATTAAGGCATGCAGAAAAAGGAGAAATATGTGGGTGCAAAGAGAAAGTCCAAACATTGATGGGGTGAGACCTCTAGAGGTAAGAGGTAGAATTTGAGAAAGTCTAAAGGAGAATGTCAGTGGTAGAGACATGAGGGACTGAAAAGAGACAGCCGCAAGCACCGTACAAGCACAGAACAACAAAAGGAGCTGCACGTATTGTAATTAGAGATGAAATAATCTACATTTAATTTGATGAGAGTACCGCTGCACCACACTGCAAAGTTCATTGATGAAAAAACTGTTAATTGCTGGTTAAAAACAGATTTATTGGTGGACAACAAACAGCATGGCAGCCAATGTGTATTGGCCACTCTAACGCGTTTCACGCACTAAGGAGCATTATCAATGCGTACTCAAGGACTCACTAGGCTGAGGTATACAGTATGTTCCAGGTAATCCCCCGGAAATCGCGGCACAACGCCTTAGTCTGTCTGAGTCATAGAGACTCAGCAAGTGTTGTGATCATGGCTGGAGATCAGCTACTCCTCAAGTGGAGTGTCACAGCAAAATAACATATACTGTAAATACATTCTAACATTTATATATAACATATTAAAAACACCATGAGACATAAATAGCTCTCAAAATGATGCAATTCATTACAATTGGCTGCTTAATGCTGAGTTAGGAAGATGATACAAAATTCAAAGAGAACAAAAACATGCCACGTGTTGATACATTGTTTACATGTTCCCCATATAACTAAACCAGGTGAAGGCATAAGCCCCTTTAGAGATTGTGTATGTCAATAATGGTTAGTTTATTAAACATGTATGTACAGATAGTTAAACATTTATATTTGAAAAACATATTTTATGGCATATATTGATTATTACACCTAGAAGGTAAAGGACAAAGGGGCCTATGCAGAAAGGTCCGAAAAATTGCATTCAACAGGGTTTCAATTCGCCAGGTTTTTGGCGTGTTAACCTCGCTGTATGCTGTAAGGGGCGAATCCCTGGCGAATGAATGCGCCACCACCATTTGATAAAATGGCTAGTAATCGGTGGCGAGACGGCTGCCTGGCGAGAAACTGCAGAGAAGCCGTCCCCTGGCGAGTTGTGTTTCCAGCAGAGAGAGATCCGCTGCTCTCTCTGCGCAAACATCGGCACATTAAAAATTATTTAAAATACATTTTTACTCCTAGTGTACATGTGCAGGGGGTCTCCGGAGCTGATCCGCATTGGCCCCTTTATGAGGTGCCGGTATCCCTCTGCATTTAAAGGTCCCGATCACGTGACCGCGGAATGTAAACATAGCAGAGGGATACCGGCACCCCATAAAGGGGCCTGTATCTCGGGAAGCAGGGGGTCCCCGGACCTAAAACCAAAGCGGTTCAGCTTCGGAGACCCTCTGCACATCTACACTATCAGTAAAACACCCATATCAATAAACACTCATTCCTTACCTTTGCGGCTATCTGCTACGATAACGAAGCAGCATGAATGTATTTTTAATAATAGTGTACTGTAAGCAGGGGGTCTCTGAGCCACAAATCAATGCGGTTCAGCTCAGGGGACCCCCTGCTCCCGCACAAAATTATTAAAATACAGAAATGCTGCTTCATTACCATAGTGTATAGCCGCTAAGGCATTGAAGGGTTAAGGCAGAATAGCATGTTTATTGGGGACAATTGCCCCCAAAAACCATTACAATAAACAACATACACCCCCTGTTTATTTAAAATACATAAACAACAATAAATACATTAAATACATATAGCACTTACCCATTACCGGTTGCCACGATGAAGGCCATCCTCCTCTTCATCCTGCCCATGCCCCCTCCGCTGCTGCAAAACAGACACATGAATGAAAACATCCAAAGTAATGTCCCCTAACCCCTTAATCACCATAGCGGTTATTAACCGCTAAAGTCATTAAGGGGTTAACCCACCACTCGGGATGCCTACATACCCTCCCCCACTAACCCCCCACCCTGTGATGCCTAATCACCCTCACCCACTACCCACAAGGGAGGCCTACCCACATACCGTTGGGGAACCCCCCCCCCAGACCCACAATAAACTTAATTCTATTTATTAAATACATTACCCACCCCCTGTGCCCCCCCATAAAGACAAGATTTATCCTTTTACAAACACAGCCCCACGCGAGTCCCCGGTGGGCTGGCAGGGCACCTGACAGACCTACAGGGCACCAGCAGCCCTTTTCAAACAGGTTCTGGAGGCCTGTTGGTGGGTCCCGCCAAGTGCCATGGCCCCCAGGTGGTCTCCTTTGGTCACCGTGGGCCACAATTGGGTCCAAGGATGTCTGGGAGTCCCTGGTCAGGCCCACAGGTGTCTGCGGGGCCTCGGGTGGTTCCCACGGGGGTCTGGGGAACTCACGAGTGCTCACTACGGGTCGGCGGTGCCCCCACGGATGTGGGACCACCGCTTCATCCCCGCACCTATGGGTCGGCGGTGCCCCCACAGATGTGAGGCCACCGCTTCATCCCCGCATGTGTCACCCGTGGAACCACAAGCCTGGTACACGTGAGATACCCAAGGTGGTCTCCAGAGGTCTCACGCGGAATCACGGAACAAACCCTGAATGTAAAAAAAATAAACCTGGCCTATACATTCAATACATACACCCCCCCCCAACACCTACAGTACAATAAGGTGCAAAATAACTATTATCCAGATAGGGATAATAGATTATTTGCCCATTATTAAAAACATTAACTAGCATATTCAAATAAATAAAGTACTACTGACCTCATCAATAAGAAGTCTCAGTCGCCAGCAACATCCTTGTCTTGACCACAAAATACATTGCCAATAAAAAGCCAAATACATTGCAATTACATTCAGATATCAATTAATCCCTTAAATACCTTATCGGATAATAACCGCAAAGGTAATCAAGGGGTTAAGCCACACTGGCCCGATACCCACCCTTCATCCATGAATTTGTACATTGGCTTCATCATGCAAATATATATATATATATATATATATATATATATATATATATATATATATATATATATATATATATATATATATATATATATATATATACTGAGATATATATATATATTTATTTATATATATATATATATATATATATATATATATATATATATATATAATCAAAAAATAAATAGATGATACCGTTCTGTGGCTAACGAAATGCTTTTATTTGTGTGAGCTTTCGAGATACACTGATCTCTTCTTCCGGCGATGTTACAATGAATGAAGCAAGGATAACTTAAAAACAGTGTCTCTTGGAATGTTATCTGTGCTTGTCCTTTCCCCGGTGTGGATGTGTTTTATGGCTAGAGGTGTCAAAGGGTAACTGAAAGCAAGTGAAGAAAGAGTGTGTATGTGTATCAGTGTGAATAAAAATGAATGGAGAGCCCACAGTATAAACAGTGCTCTACACACTCTAAAAACTCTCACATTTCCACACCCACCCACACCATTTATATCCCTCTCACTCCACACACACCTTGTGTAGAGCACTGTTTATACTGTGGGCTCTCCATTCATTTTTATTCACACTGATACACATACACACTCTTTCTTCACTTGCTTTCAGTTACCCTTTGACACCTCTAGCCATAAAACACATCCACACCGGGGAAGGACAAGCACAGATAACATTCCAAGAGAAACTGTTTTTAAGTTATCCTTGCTTCATTCATTGTAACATCGCCGGAAGAAGAGATCAGTGTATCTCGAAAGCTCGCACAAATAAAAGCATTTCGTTAGCCACAGAACGGTATCATCTATTTATTTTTTGATTATATATATATATATATATATATATATATATATATATATATATTCATGTATTTATTTATTTATTTAGATTTATTTATTTATTGTGGGGCTGCTGTGTGTGATTTCTTTTTATTGTGGGTAGCGGGGGTGGGTGAAGGGGGTATTAGCCCCAACGGTGGTTGTTTAGGGCTTGCTTGGGGTAGTGAGAGGGGTTAACCCCTTCATGACCCTAGCGGTATTAACTGCTACTGTCGTGAAGGGGTTAAGTGCACCCGCAACCCCCCCGCAAACCCTAAACTCATAACACTGGCCAAATACCCCCTTCACCCACACCCGCTACCCAAAATAAAGCTGGCACAGTGGGTTAACCCCTTCATTGCCTTAGCGGTTAGCCGCTAAGGTAATGAAGTGGGCTGTACATGCATTTTTCCTGCCTCGGATGACATGCCGGGGGCCTTCGGTGCTGGTATTAATGGGTATCAGCTCCGGAGACCCCCGGCATCAATCCGAGCCAGGAAAAGGGCCTGATTTTTTTTTTATGTCCCCTATCGCCGCTCAGCTGCAGCTTTTTGCCAACTTTTGTTGGCGGAGCGATTTGGAGAAAATGTCTCCATTTTATTGGCGCAATCAGCGGCGAGATGCTGATCGGGGCTACGTGAATATGGCGGGTTTTAAAACTGGCGAGATATTGCTTCTCGCCACCCGCGCAGCGAGTTTTTTTTCCAAGAAAAAAAAACTGGCGGATTTTCCTCATCTTGCCAGTTTTTCGCCAGTTACTAAATTGCTATAGGCATTTTTGTCAAAAACCTGGCGAGATTCGGCTTCTCGCAGCTCTCTGCATAGCGCCCAAAGTGTCTGTAAAATATGTACCTCTTGCTCCTACTATACTCCCTATGCTCACACACATTTTTAACTCCTCCCTCTGCTCTGGAACCTTTCCATCCTCCTTCAAACATGCAACAGTCATACCATTACTCAAAAACAGCAAGCTTGACCCTACCTGTCTTTCTAACTATCGACCTGTCTCCCTCCTGCCTTTTGCCTCTAAACTCCTTGAACGTCTTGTATTCTCTCGCTTGCTCCATTTTCTCGACACCTATTCTTTCCTAGACCCTCTACAATCTAGCTTCCGCGCTGCTCACTCCACGGAAACAGCCCTCACTAAAATAACTGACGACCTCCATGCTGCCAAAGACAGAGGTCACTACACTCTGCTTATATTACTCGACCTCTCTGCAGCATTTGATACTGTGGATCACCCTCTTCTCCTTCACATTCTCCATACTCTTGGTATTCGGAAAAAAGCTCTATCCTGGATCTCATCCTACCTCTCCCATCGTACTTTCAGTGTCTCTTCTGCTAACACCTCCTCCTACTCTATTGATCTCTCTGTGGGGGTACCCCAGGGCTCTGTCCTGGGACCTCTTCTCTTTTCTCTGTACACACTCTCTCTAGGTGACCTAATAACATCTTTTGGGTTTAATTATCACCTCTATGCTGACGACACACAAATATACTTTTCAACACCCGACCTTACACCTGCTATACAGACCAAAGTTTCTGAATGTCTCTCTGCTATATCATCCTGGATGGCCCTCCATCGCCTTAAACTCAACACGGCTAAAACAGAGCTCCTCATACTTCCTCCCAAACCTGGCCCTACTACCTCCTTCCACATTACTGTTGGAACTACGATCATTCATCCAGTAGCCCAAGCACGCTGCCTAGGGGTCACACTCGACTCCTCTCACACATTCGCCCCTCACATTCAAAACATTTCTAAAACTTGTCACTTTTTCCTCCGCAATATAACAAAGATACGCCCTTTCCTCTGTTGCTCAACTGCTAAAACTCTGACTCAGGCCCTCATTCTCTCCCGTCTTGATTACTGTAACCTCCTGCTGTCCGGCCTTCCTGCCTCTCACCTGTCTCCCCTACAATCTATCCTAAATGCTGCTGCCAGAATCACTCTACTCTTTCCTAGATCTGTCTCAGCATCTCCCCTCCTGAAATCCCTCTCCTGTCTTCCGATCAAATCCCGCATCTCACACTCCATTCTTCTCCTCACTTTTAAAGCTTTACACTCTTCTGCCCCTCCTTACATCTCAGCCCTAATTTCTCGCTACTGTATGCACCATCCCGACTCTTGCGTTCTGCTCAAGGATGTCTTCTTTCTACCCCCTTTTTATCTAAAGCCCTCTCCCGCCTTAAGCCTTTTTCACTTACTGCCCCACACCTCTGGAATGCCCTTCCCCTCAGTACCCGACTAGCACCCTCTCTATCCACCTTTAAGACTCACCTTAAGACACACTTGCTTAAAGAAGCATACGAATAGCACTGTGAACATTCTGAACACATGATACATAAAGCTTGGCCCCCTGCAGACGCACTTACCAGAACTCCCTCCTACTGTCTCTGTACGTTCTCCCTACCTACCAATTAGATTGTAAGCTCCTCGGGGCAGGGACTCCTCTTCCTTAATGTTATATTTATGTCTAAAGCACTTATTCCCATGATCTGTTATTTATATTATCTGTTATTTATTCGATTACCACATGTATTACTACTGTGAAGCGCTATGTACATTAATGGCGCTATATAAATAAAGACATACATACATACATACATACATACATACATACATACATACATACATACATACATATATGTATATATACTCTATAAAACGCACATCTATGGAACATATGTCCTCTTGGAAACGATCCATATTGAGATTTTATTTATAAGGGAACTTTGACCTTGATAGCTGATCTTAGTTAGATTTCTTTGTAGGCTCTGAATCACAGTGCTCACAATGAAATAATAGTACTGCATTCTTCAGTGGTATATAATAGAGGTGTATAATTCATACGTACTGTAAGCTTTTTTGGAACATTCCTCTAAGTATGGAAGAAAATAGATGGAAACAATCTTTCTAAGTTGGAAATCTGGCTACGTAGAGTCTTCCCCTTAGATAATACATGAGTCATTTATCACTCCAAATAAGCATATACATACAGTATATCTACCAGATACTTTACATATATTTGATTGGTTGATTAAAAGTATACTATAATATAATACATAGAATAGCATGTAAATATGTTTGCGTAAAGGATTGTACTGAATATATAATCAGCAATGTATTTATGTATATGTTTTTAAATACGATAAAGATGCGACTATCATAGAACGTGTTGTAACTCCCAATCCAAATTTATCCATGCAGGGGCCAATGTATTGGGTGAAAAAATCCAAAACATTTCTCGGCGGTTGAGCATACCCAGCCGGGAATTAGGGACCCAGCCGGGAATTAGGGACCCAGCCGGGAATTAGGGACCCAGCCGGGAATTAGGGACCCAGCCGGTAACCAGGGACCCAGCCGGGAACCAAGGACCCAGCCGGGAATCAGAGACCCAGCCGGTAACCAGGGACCCAGCCGGTAACCAGGGACTCAGCCGGGAATCAGGGACCCAAACGGGAATCAGGGACCCAGCCGGGAATTAGGGACCCAGCCGGTAACCATGGACCCAGCTGTAATCAGGGACCAAGCCGGGAACCAGGGACCCAGCCGGGAATCAGGGACCCAGCCGTGAACCAGAGACCCAGCCGGGAATCAGGGACCCAGCCGGGAATCAGGGACCCAGCCGGGAACCAGGGACCCAGCCGGGAATCAGAGACCCAGCCGGTAACCAGGGACCCAGCCGGTAACCAGGGACTCAGCCGGGAATCAGGGACCCAAACGGGAATCAGGGACCCAGCCGGGAATTAGGGACCCAGCCGGTAACCATGGACCCAGCCGGGAATCAGAGACCCAGCCGGTAACCAGGGACCCAGCCGGTAACCATGGACCCAGCCGGGAATCAGGGACCCAGCCGGGAACCAGGGACCCAGCCGGGAATCAGAGACCCAGCCGGTAACCAGGGACCCAGCCGGTAACCAGGGACTCAGCCGGGAATCAGGGACCCAAACGGGAATCAGGGACCCAGCCGGGAATCAGGGACCCAGTCGGGAATCAAGGACCCAGCCGGGAACCAGGGACCCAGCCGGTAACAAGGGACTCAGCCGGGAACTAGGGACCCAGCTGGGAATCAGGGACCCAGTCGGGAATCAAGGACCCAGCCGGGAACTAGGGACCCAGCCGGTAACCAGGGACCCAGCCGGGAACTAGAGACCCAGCCGGTAACCAGGGACCCAGCCGGGAACCCAGGACCCAGCCTGGAACCAGGGACCCAGCCTAGGTGAAGACAGTGACCCAGCCAGGAACCAGGGATCCAGCCTGGGTGAAGACAGGGACATGCTCAATCGCCAAGAAAGAAACAGTTCTTAGATTACCCAGCAGACAACTGCAACAGTGTCTTGATGTGCGATATCTAAGATCCCTATTCTTAATAGATCTCAGATGTTCAAGAACTCTTATTTTAATGGGTCTTATAGTCCTCCCTATATATCCTTTGCCGCATGCACTTTGTAACCAATAAACTATGAATGTAGTATTGCAGTGTATGAAAGATTGAATTTTGTACGAGGTATTTGTGGTTTTATATATAACCATTTTAATATGTTTTATGTATGGACCGACAGAACAATGTCTTTTGGGATATAAAATCTCCCCATATTTTTATTTTGTGAATCAAATAAGCTAGGGGACAAAGGGAAGCCATAGCCATAGTTTTAGATTTCTTATGACAAATCTTGGACCCCGAGACACCCAAGTTTTTAAATCACCATTTCATTTTAATACATGTTACAAAATAATACATTTTATTTGTTCGGCTTGTCTATTGTATTGGGTTTTGAATAATGGTGGTTCATGTCCTTCTGTATGTCTACTTGTTTTGTAAGATGGACAGAAGGATCTTACCTTTTTTGTTTCCTCTACACCCTTCATTCTTGGGGCTCATCAGATCCTTTCTCTTGTTTTTATGTGCATAAACAAATGTCTCTTGTAAATCTTTGAAATTATACCCTCTAGATAGGAATCTAGACATTGTTCCTTAGATTGCTTTAGAAATGATTCTTGATAAGAGCATAATCATTTGAGCCTAAGAAATTATCCTCTGGGGATAACCTTCATTTAATTTGTGTTCTATATTAGATGCAGCTGTTTGCCTGAGATGCCCCAGTGACCACTGGACCAATGAAGAACGGGATAGATGTGTCCCCAAGGCGATAGAATTCCTCTCATATCAGGAGCCATTGGGCATCATGTTGGCTGCTATGGTCTTCATTTTCTCCATCTTCACTATTTGCATCCTGTGCATCTTCAACAGAAACCATAACACCCCTTTGATCAAAGCCACCAATCGGGAGCTGAGCTACATCCTGCTAGTGTCCCTCATGCTCTGTTTCCTCTGCTGTCTGGTCTTCATTGGTCGTCCATCTATTCTTACCTGCCTCCTCCGACAAACTTTCTTCAGTGTGGTGTTCTCCATCAGCATCTCCTCTGTCCTGGCTAAGACCATCATGGTTGTCCTGGCATTCAAGGCCACCAGACTTAACAGCCCCTTGAGGAAGTGGCTTGGACCTAAGGTCCCACGTAACGTGGTAGGACTCTGCTCCATGCTGCAGGCTGGGATTTGCTCAGCTTGGCTTCTCACCTCCCCTCCTTTCCCAAAGCTGAACACCGAGTCTGACAACCAGAAGATGATATTTGAATGTCATGATGGACAGAACCTCTTCTTTTATCTGACAATGGGGTTCATGGGCTTTCTGGCATTGGTCAGTTTTCTAGCTGCCTTCATGGCAAGGAACTTACCTGGCAGCTTTAATGAGGCCAAACTGATCACATTCAGCATGCTGGTGTTCTGCAGTGTCTGGGTCTCCTTTATCCCAGCATATCTGAGCACTAAAGGCAAATACATGGTGGCAGTGCAGATATTTGCCATCCTGGCCTCCAGTGCAGGACTATTGGTCTGTATCTTTGTTCCCAAATGCTACATAATCCTGCTAAGACCTGAGAGGAACAACCGAGAGTATTTATCAAGCAGTAAAAAGTTTGAGCATTAAAAAAATACAAGCCCATGATTGGTATTGGGAAGAAGTATGTGTAGAGCAAGCTGGATTGGATCCACTCAGTTCTTGGATTATTTTAATAGTTGTAAAGACAATTTACTTAACCTTCAACATTTCTGCTTTCCATAATAGGAGTCATACTACTCCCTGCCACAAGGTGTCCCACATGTCACTGATTTTATTAGTTTGGTTTGCTTGTGCTACACAACCATGCACCTGTTTTGCCATGTATTTTGTGGTGTATTGTAAGAGGACGTGTGCAGAGGTATGCAATGGAGACTTTTTAAGGTGAAATTAAATAAGGCTTTTATTGCGCCTGTTTCTTTAACACAAGAAAATCATCCAAACGTATGCAAATAAGGGGTCAAACAAAGCTTCTGTTCCACTTGGGAGTATTTATAGTGAAACCTATGCAGTCCACAACTCCCTTTGGATTAGTATGTCTCCCAGCCCCAAACATATATCTTGATATGTGCAGATATACAAAAAGTCTTAGAAAGGAAAGTCTTATCTGTCTCTTGTAGAAGAAGGCTTCTTTGTTCTCCAGGTTTAGAAGTACTTTCCCCTGTTTCTTGCTGGCAGCGTGCAGGCTCAAGGCGTCTATCTCCTTCAGCTCACAGGTGTGCTAAGGAGTCTCACTTCCTGTCTCAGAGGCAGGCTTTTTCTAACACCTCTAATCAGCCAGGTGCTGGTCAATTAACCAGCACACTGCTGGATTAGAGGCATGTTTTCTGAACAGGGTAAATCCCCTGTTACGTGTATGTTGACAAAGGTATAGACAATAAAACAGAGACAAACAGCACACCCAATAGCACTCACTGTTGCAGCATCACTGTTATCATCTTAAGAAAAAGTATGCAGATCAACTGCAGCATCTTGTGAAATTCAAATGCCTTTTAATATCAAAGAACAAGGCAATAAATGAAAATACAATGAGTCAGGCCCCAAATTGGCCTTTCATCAGGTAAATGTATCACATCATTATATACAATTTCAGCTTAAATGGTAACACCCACCCCATCCAAAGTACCATCCTCCAACATCCGCTGTACCATAAAGTGTCAATCAATGTCACATCGTGCAGTCTGTAAACCTACAGAAATCCACAAGATGGCGCCATTAGGTTACGTCATGTATTCCAATGGCAAAGTCAGTGGAACACGTCAACAACAAATGTATGTATGTATATTTGTATTTAAATAGCGCTATTTATGTACACAGCGCGTCACAGCAGCAATACACGTGACATACTAATATAACACATAATGGGAATAAGCGCTTCAGACATCACAGTAACAATAGGAAAAAGAGTCTCTGTCCCGAAGAGCTTACAATCTAAGTGGTAATTAAGAAGACGATACAGAGACAGTGGGAGAGTATTACGGTAAGTGCGTCTGCAAGGGGCCACGGTCAGTGTATCAGAGATGTATAGTTTCAGCCAGCGGAGCTGCCCATACCTGCTCCGTTAAAAATAAAATAAAAACTGTAAACCTCTAAGGAACTCTAAGAACAAATCTAGTGGCTGCAACTTACAATAAACATTTACAACCCCCGGGGAAACTCGTAATATAAGGAGGGTAAGAAATATAGAATAAAGTGTAACCCACTGCTAAGGTCAGTCTACTGGACAATAAACAAGTAGTGACTAAAGTGAATAACAATTTAACTAAAAAATATATAAATTATCTAAATTATGTAAAATCTAAAGGTAGCACTTAATACTGTAGATCACATTTATGGTAAATCTAATAAAATCGTACCTATACAGGTAGAATCTCTCAACTTGAATTTCTCAATCTCTTCATAGAATAACACATTTTATCATATTATCTCTATAGGTAAAATCTATTCTATAAATCTCTTTTTAGTAATCGCTTAATTGGGAATGAACACATTTTCCCATGACTTTGGATAGGATTGGGAGAAGGGATTTTGGCCTGTAGTTTGAGACAGTGTTTTGTCCCCACTTTTGAAGATTATGGCAACTCTGGCAGTTTCCAGGTCTCGGGGATATGGCCTGCAGGCAGGATAGAGTTGATTAGGGAAGCAAGCGGTTTGGCAATGGCTGGGGCACCAAGTCTTAGGAACCTAGATTGAATTAGGTCAGGTCCACATTTGCTGCTTAGTTTTAATTTGAGGAGCGCTTGTGTAATCTCCTCTTCAGATACTGGGACAAATTGAAAACTGTGGGCAGTGTTGGGAGAGGGTGGGGCTATAGGGGTCTGGGATACTTGGGCTCAAAAACAGGATTCTGGGGGACACTGTGTATCCCCGGTGTAATTCACCTCGCGTACACGCGAGTCATGCCTGCACACCGGGGAGAATTATGGGACTACAAGAAACTGAGTCCTCGAACTCCTACACAAAATCTAATCACATTTTGACCCAAATATCCCATCTAAAACGGACACTCCCAAAGTCTTACGTATCTGGGTAAAGGGGAACAGGTAAACCACAAAACAGGCCAGGTTTTCCCTATACGTTACATGGAACTTCCACAACACACTACGTGTTTATCTACAGACGTGTACCTGCACATCATACACTATTTGCGGGTAAAATAACAGTATCTCCGGTCAGCAACACTTTACATACAGTAGATTTTAACTATAGTTGCCCCCCAACATAGTTACATAGTTACATAGTAGATGAGGTTGAAAAAAGACATGCGTTCATCAAGTTCAACCCATGCTAAATTTTGACAACAGACAAAAAAACCCAAGTGTCCTATCATCCAATGATATCTCATAAGGGGGAAAATAAATTATTTCCCAACTCCAATAATTGGCAATCAGATTACTCTCTGGATCAACATCCTTCCCATGTTTACTTATTTGGTATATCCCTGTATACCTTTCCTTTCTAAAAAGATGTCCAACCTTTTATTGAACAAATCTATTGTATCTGCCATCACAGTCTCCATGGGTAATGAATTCCACATTGTAACTACCCTTACTGTAAAGAACCCTTTCCTTTGTTGCTGGTGAAATCTCCTTTCCTCCAACCTTAAGGGATGGCCCCGAGTCCTTAGTACTGCCCGTGGGATGAATAGTTCTTTTGAAATCTCCTTGTATTGTCTCCGAATATATTTGTATATAGTGATCATATTCCCTCTTAGACGCCTCTTTTCCAATGTAAATAAATCTAATTTAGCTATCCTCTCCTCATAAGTTAGAATGTCCATCCCCTTTATTAATTTGGTGGCTCTTCTCTGCACTCTCTCTAGTTCCATAATGTCTTTTCTTAGGATTGGTGCCCAAAATTGTACTCCATATTCAAGGTGTGGTTGACTAATGCTTATTTCCCTTCCACCCATTGCCCGTTTGATGCAAGATAAGATCTTGTTTGCCTTTGCAGCTACTGCATGACTTTGGCACTATTGCAAAGCCTGCTGTCTAGAAGCACTCCTAAATCCTTCTCATCAAGGATTCCCCTAATGTATCCCCATTTCATTTGTAAGTCGCCTGTTTATTCTTGCTTCACAAATGCATAACCTTACATTTATCTGTATTAAACCTCATCTGCCATTTACCTCCCTAAGTTTCCAGTCTCTCCAAGTCCTCCTGAAGAGAAATTACATCCTGCTCTGATTCTACTACCTTACAGAATTTAGTATCACCTCAAAGATGGAGACTTTGCTCTCGATGCCAACCTCATGGTCATTAATAAACAAGTTAAAAAGCAGGGGTCCCAGTACCGATCCCTGAGGTACTCCACTAACGACTTTAGCCCAACCTGAAAAAGTTCAATTTATGACAACCCTCTGTTGTCTGTCCTTTAACCAGTTTTCAATCCAGGTGCATATATTATTGCCAAGTCCAATTTGCTTTATTTTGTACACCAACCTCTTGAGTGAAACCGTATCACAATACTTTGCAAAATCTAAGTAGACCACATCAACTGCATTACCCTGGTCTAAATTCCTACTTACCTCCTCAAAGAAACAAATAAGGTTAGTTTGGCATGATCTATCCTTCAGAAATCCATGCTGACTATTACTAATAATTTTGTTTTCCATTGGGTATTCCTGAATATTATCCCGTATTAAACCTTCAAGTTGCTTCCCCGCTATTGAAGTCAGGCTTACAGGTCTGTAGTTCCCCGGTTGTGATCTAGATCCCTTTTTAAATATAGGCACCACTTCTGCTTTACTCCTATCTTGTGGTACTGAGTCTGTGGAAATGGAGTCCTTGACTATTAAATGTAAAGGTTTAGCTATTACTGAGCTTAACGCCTTGAGAACTCTTGGATGTATGTCATCGGGGCCAGGTGCCTTATTTACTTTAATTTTTTCAAGCCGCCTATGAACTTCTTCCTCAGTTAACCAATTGTTCATTAATATGGGGGTTGTGGCTTCCTCCTGCGGCACTGCTATTGAATTTGATTCTTCCCTGGTAAACACAGAGGCAAAGAATTTGTTTAATACCTCTGCTTTTTCCTTATCTCCAATAATAATCTGCCTACCCATCTCACACTGAAAGGGTCCTATATTTTCTTTTCTCATTTTTTTGTTATTAAGGTACGTAAAGAACTTTTTAGGGTTGATCTTACTTTCTATTGCAATCCTTTTTTCATTATCCATTTTTGCTAATTTGATTGCCCTTTTGCAATTTTTGTTACATTCCTTATAATTCTGACACAATGTCTCCGTCCCTTCTGACATAAAGAATCTAAACGCCTTCCTCCTCTTGTCCATTTCCTCCCCAACCTGTTTATTTAGCCACATTGGTTTTGACTTATTTCTTTTATACTTATTACCCAAGGGTATACACTGATAAGTGTGCTTTTCTAACAATGTTTTAAAGACTGCCCATTTATCTTCTACATTTTCCCTGCAAAAACATTATCCCATTTATTCCTTGTAGATCGGTCCTCAGTTTATTAAAATCTGCCTTTCTAAAGTCTTTGTTGAACCCAAGTAATCTGTTTTTTGATAATTTATTTCAAATGAGACCATGTTATGATCACTGTTACCCAAATGTTCCAGGACTTGAATATTGCTATTAGTTCTACATTGTTTGATATGACCAAATCCAGTGCTGCCCCTCTCCTTGGAATTTCCTCAATAATTTGGGTCATATAATTGTCTTTAAGCACCCACAAAAACCTGTTTCCTTTTGTTGTAACGCTAATCTCATTGCCCCAGTCTATGTCTGGATAATTAAAATCCCCCATTATGCAAACATGACCTAGTTTTGATGCCTTCTCCATTTGCAAAAGTATTTTAGCTTCCTCAATCTCACAGATATTTGGTGGTTTATAGCATATTCCCACAAACATTTTCTATATACTTTTAACTCCACAGATAATTTCTATCCACATGGTCTCTACATTTTCATCACTCCCTTCATAAACATCTTCCCTTATTATAGGCTTTATATCCGGTTTAACATATACACATACTCCACCTCCTCTTCCAATTGTCTAATCCTTCCGAAAAAGGGAATAACCCTCTAAATTAACTGCCCAGTCATGAGTTTCATCCCACCATGTTTCAGTAATGCTTCTACAGCCCTTGTTCCCCCACAACTAAAAGGGCTACCGGTACTGCCGTTATCTGCTAGCTCACAGAAGAACCGGAGCCTCCACCACTTGGAGTCTGGGGTGATTGTCCATCTCGGTGCAGTGCCTCCACCTGAAAGGGATACTGGCGCAGCAGGATAAGCAACCCCAGGAACCATACCAGTAATACAAACACACTAAAAAAAAAAAAAAAACATATATATATATATATATATATATATATATATACTAGCTGAGAGAACCTGGCGTTGCCCGGGATGTAATGTTCCCGTTCTTCTCTCTCTCCTCCCCCCTCTCTCTGTTTGTCCCCCATTCACATCAATCCAGTCCCCCCCCTCCCTCCCTCCTTTACAGCTTCATGTAGCGTGTGTGCGTCAGTCACTGTGTGTTTGCTCGCGCGTGTGTGTGCGTGGGGGCGTCAAAGGCAGGGGGGGGGCGTCAAAGGCAGGGGGGGCGTCAAAGGGAGGGGGGGGGCGTCAAAGGCAGGGGGGGGCGTCAAAGGGAGGGGGGGGGGCGTCAAAGGGAGGGGGGTGGCGTCAAAGGGAGGGGGGGGCGTCAAAGGGAGGGGGGGCGTCAAAGGGAGGGGGGGCGTCAAAGGGAGGGGGGGGGGGGCGTCAAAGGGAGGGGGGGGGGCGTCAAAGGGAGGGGGGGTCGTCAAAGGGAGGGGGTGGGCATCAAAGGGAGGGGGGGGGCGTCAAAGGGAGGGGGGGGGCGTCAAAGGGAGGGGGGGGGCGTCAAAGGGGGGGGCGTCAAAGGGAGGGGGGGGGGCGTCAAAGGGAGGGGGGGGGCGTCAAAGGGAGGGGGGGGCGTCAAAGGGAGGGGGGGGGCGTCAAAGGGAGGGGGGGGGGGCGTCAAAGGGAGGGGGGGGGCGTCAAAGGGAGGGGGGGGGCGTCAAAGGGAGGGGGGGGCGTCAAAGGGAGGGGGGGGGCGTCAAAGGGAGGGGGGGGGGGCGTCAAAGGGAGGGGGGGGGGACGTCAAAGGGAGGGGGGGGCGTCAAAGGGAGGGGGGGCGTCAAAGGGAGGGGGGGGGCGTCAAAGGGAGGGGGGGGGTGCGTCAAAGGGAGGGGGGGGGCGTCAAAGGGAGGGGGGGGGCGTCAAAGGGAGGGGGGGGGGCGTCAAAGGGAGGGGGGGGGCGTCAAAGGGAGGGGGGGGGGTGCGTCAAAGGGAGGGGGGGGGTGCGTCAAAGGGAGGGGGGGGGGCGCGTCAAAGGGAGGGGGGGGCAAGTGAGACACACACACACACACACCTCAGTTGATGCGCCCTTTCTCAGTTCCGTTTGGCGCCGGAGGTGGGGGAGCGACACCTACCTGTACTTCCGGGCGCCGCCATCGTCTGACTCGGCGCCGCGAGGGAGGAAGGGGGTCCGCCATCTTACGCGCCGCGTGGCAGCTGCGGGAAGCGAGGTGATTTGGAGCGGGGAGGGGGGAGAGGTGATTTGGAGCGGTGAGGGGGGAGAGGTGATTTGGAGCGGTGAGGGGGGAGAGGTGATGCCGCTGGGGAGGGGGAGAGGTGATGCCGCTGGGGAGGGGGAGAGGTGATTTGGAGCGGGGAGGGGGGAGAGGTGATGCCGCTGGGGAGGGGGGAGAGGTGATGCCGCTGGGGAGGGGGGGAGAGGTGATGCCGCTGGGGAGGGGGGAGAGGTGATGCCGCTGGGGAGGGGGAGAGGTGATGCCGCTGGGGGAGAGGTGATGCCGCTGGGGAGGGGGAGAGGTGATGCCGCTGGGGAGGGGGAGAGGTGATGCCGCTAGGGGGAGGGGGAGAGGTGATGCCGCTGGGGAGGGGGAAGAGGTGATTTGGAGCGGGGAGAGGTGATTTGGAGCGGGGAGAGGTGATTTGGAGCGGGGAGAGGTGATTTGGAGTGGGGAGAGGTGATGCCGCTGGGGAGGGGGGGAGAGGTGATTTGGGGAGGGGGGAGAGGTGATTTGGAGCGGGGGGAGAGGTGATTTGGAGCGGGGAGGGGGAGAGGTGATGCCGCTGGGGAGGGGGGAGAGGTGATGCCGCTGGGGAGGGGGGAGAGGTGATTTGGAGAAGGGAGAGAGGTGATTTGGAGCGGGGAGGGGGAGGGGGAGGGGGAGAGGTGTGTGTGTGTGTGTGTGTGTGTGTGTGTGTGTTTTATTTATTTTTTTGGACCTTTGGCCCGTCACTCCGCCTCAGGCCAATGAGAGGTGTGGGGGGCGGGCCAAGGGGGTGGTGTGAGTGTGTGAGGCCAATGAGAGGTGTGCGGGGGCGGGCGGGCCAAGGGACCAATGAGATTGCCGATAGGGACACCGGACATCCAGGCAGGCAAACATACAGTGCTTTCACTAATATAGTATAAGATATATATTACTATATATAATTGAAAGCACTGTATGCCTGTCTGGATGTCTGGATGTCTGGATGTCCGGTCCCTAGGGACAATCGCATTGCACCTTTGGCCTGTCACTCCGCCTCAGGCCATGCCCACCCCCGCACCATGCCCGCCCCCGCACACCTCTCATTGGTCTGCGGCCAACATCACTGCCACACTGTGACAACCCTCACTGAGCTACACCACTGACACACTCTCCCACCCCTCACTGAGCTTTGGGAATCGCAGCACCTAACCCTCACTGCTCTGAGACATTTGCACCTCTGAGACATTTGAAACTTTTTTGGGACCACGCTTCACAACTCTCAACAGACAAAACCCTGCACACCTGTTACCAATCAGGTACAAACTCTTTCCTCCATAAATATTTATTTCACCACTGCAAACATACACCGCACGATCACATCCACACACCGCCTCTTCAAAACACCCCCCCCCCCCCAACCTCCCAGCCCACATCGCTGTCTGCTCCAGGCCTACCGACACACCATTAACTCCCCCCCCCCCCCACCCCGCTCATCTCCTCCGGAGGCCGCAACACACCATTAACAGGTCCTCACCTCGCCGACGCCCACTGCACGGAGCTCATCCACAGGCCCCCAGTATTAACCCCCCCGCTCCTCACCTCACCTCAGCCCACTGCACGGAGCTCCTACACAGGCCCCCAGCATTAACCCCCCCCGCTCTCACCTCAGCCCACTGCACGGAGCTCCTACACAGGCCGCAACCCGCCATTAGCCCCCCCGCTCCTCACCTCACCTCAGCCCACTGCACGGAGCTCCTCCACAGGCCCCCAGCATTAACCCCCCCTGCTCCTCACCTCAGCCCACTGCACGGAGCTCCTCCACAGGCCCCCAGCATTAACCCCCCCGCTCCTCACCTCAGCCCACTGCATGGAGCTCCTCCACAGGCCCCCAGCATTAACCCCCCCGCTCCTCACCTCAGCCCACTGCACGGAGCTCCTCCACAGGCCCCCAACATTACCCCCCCCCCCCCGCTCCTCACCTCAGCCCACTGCACGGAGCTCCTCCACAGGCCCCCAGCATTACCCCCCCCCCCGCTCCTCACCTCAGCCCACTTCACACAGCTCCTCCACAGGCCCCAGCATTAACCCCCCCGCTCCTCACCTCAGCCCACTGCACGGAGCTCCTCCACAGGCCCCCAGTATTAACCCCCCCCCCGCTCCTCACCTCAGCCCACTGCACGGACCTCCTACACAGGCCCCCAGCATTAACCCCCCCCCCGCTCCTCACCTCAGCCCATTGCACGGAGCTCCTCCACAGGCCCCCAGCATTAACCCCCCCGCTCCTCACCTCAGCCCACTGCACGGAGCTCCTCCACAGGCCCCCAGCATTAACCCCCCCGCTCCTCACCTCAGCGCACTGCACGGAGCTCCTCCACAGGCCCCCAGCATTAACCCCCCCGCTCCTCACCTCAGCCCACTGCACGGAGCTCCTACACAGGCCGCAACCCGCCATTAACCCCCCTGCTCCTCACCTCAGCCCACTGCACGGACCTCCTCCACAGGCCCCCAGCATTAATCCCCCCCCCCCCCCGCTCCTCACCTCAGCCCACTGCACGGAGCTCCTACACAGGCCCCCAGCATTAACCCCCCCCCCGCTCCTCACCTCAGCCCACTGCACGGAGCTCCTCCACAGGCCGCAACCCGCCATTAACCCCCCCGCTTCTCACCTCACCTCAGCCCACTGCACAGACATCCTCCACAGGCCCCCAGCATTAACCCCCCCGCTCTCACGATTCACATCCCGGGCAACGCCGGGTCTCTCAGCTAGTACTGTATATATATAGGATAATGTTGTTGTTCATCTGAGGTTGTATTTACCTAATTTTAAGACCTGCTTAGGAACAGATGATTGTTATTATGTCCTGATATGTAAAACCATGGAATTCAAGAGGGTCTTTGAATTCTATGGTTTTACATATCATAGTCATGTGAAAAAGAAATATATATATATATATATATAGTCATGTGAAAAAGAAAGTACACCCTCTTTGAATTCTATGGTTTTACATATCAGGACATAATAACAGCCACCTGTTCCTTAGCAGGTCTTAAAATTAGGTAAATACAACCTCAGATGAACACACATCCTTCGCTCCATCCATCCAGTAGAGAATTTATTCTACAATCTATTAGTTTCATATTGGGACATAATTATTTTATGTTCCTATCTGAATTCTACATAGAGGTTTGCGGCACAGCGATGGGGACACATTTTGCCCTTAGCTTCGCAAACCTGCATGTAAGTGATTGGGAACGCCATCATATTTGGGCCAATAATCCCTTTAGCAAGAACAATATAGTTTGGCATCGCTACATAGAAGATATTCTATGCGTATGGGATGGTGATCTTGAGACCACTGATCAATGCATGTCCTTTCTAAATCAAAATGATTACAATCTAAATTTCACACACACCACTGATTCTGTATCAGCTGAATTTTTAAATGTGACATTATTAAATTCTGCTAGTGGTGTTGATATTGAAACATTTTTCAAAGAAGTGGACATGAATAATCTTTTGATGGCTACAAGCAACCACCAGAGCTCCTGGATACGTAACATCCCAGGGGGCCAATTTATGAGACTAAGGAGAAATTGTAGCAACATTAAAGTCTTTGACCAACAGGTTGATAAGCGCTTAATGAGGTTAATTGAGGGAGGTTACTCTGAAGATGCCCTTAAAAAAGAACTTGAAAGGGTCAGGCTTATGGACCGGAGGTAAATGTATATTCTTAGAAGTAAGAAGGAAAACATCAAAACCAATGAACTGATAGATGTGGCTTTATTCCGAATTATAATTCAGTACATAAAAATATTGAGAAGATCATTACTAAATATTGGGGTATTCTATGCAATGACTCAATTCTAGGTACTCACCTTGTTAAAACTCCTAGGCTTATTTATAGGAGAGCAAGAAAACCTAAAAAAATATGTTAGTTCCTAGTGATATTGGCCAGGGAATTGATATTGTAAATAATAAAGGGTGGTTAGGTGTTAAACCTTTGGAAAATGCTCTGTCTGTAAATGTCTTCATCGGATAAAAAAAGAGCTATTTCTAAAACAACTAAGGAGGTCTTCATTATTGAGGACTTCATTTTGTGTACTTCAACATTCATAGTTTATTTGCTTGAATGTAGTTGTGGGTCACAATATATTGGCAGAACTAAGCGTAGTCTTAAAATACGCATTCAGGAGCACATCAGAAACATCAAGATCTGCTTTGAAAAACATAGTGTATCAAGGCACTTTTTGTTACATCATAATAAGGATCCATCTCATTTAACATTTAAGGGAATTCAACATGTTCCGTGTAATAGGAGGGGATAGAATGAAGACCCTCTCAGTACAAGAAACATATTGGATTCATAAATTCGATACAATGTCGCCCAAAGAGCTAAATGAAGACATTGATGTCTGGGCTCTATATTAACTCTCATTGTTTATTTGTTGCAGCTCTTAATTCATCTTTGCAGCTGACATTCACTATATATTCATCTGTTCTGATATTAACTAAGATTGTTGTTAACTAAAGTATTGTTTCTATTATTTTAGGTATGCGATGTGTATTCTTAATAAATGTGTTTTTGTGCATAGCTAATTTTAGTTTGCATACCTAATGGAATTCATTATTTTCCATCTGACACTGTTACCATCGTAGCTAACCCGATTGGCTCTATGGGCTGGATTAGCCAGCCAATACGGGAGGTTGGATAGGTATATAGTGCATCTGTTAAGTAATGTTTAACCATTCCCTGATGGAGTAGAGTTTCAGCTACGAAACGTGTAGGATTAATGTATGTTATCTTATAATTTGTTATTTTAATTGATGGAATTGTTTCTGCCATAATGGTAGACTTCATACTTGCCTAATCTATCAGCATTCAGATCTGCTGTACACCACAAAGGAGCGGTTATCATCAGCTATCAGCTGAGACTGTGACGCTGGTATTACGCACTCTGAGTGTCTTCCGTTGGTCACGTGTTGCTGTTTGATCCGGGTCTAATGGGCTAACATTGCGCAATTGATGAGAGCGAATGACCTAAACTGGACTAACTTGTAGTCCTGGAAGTAACCCGCTCGGGACTCAGGTCACCATCTCTACTGAAGAGGCTTCCCAGAAAGAGACGTGCATCCTCAGATGGAATAATAGTGTAGCCAACCACCATCCCCGAGGAGCTGTGATGACGTCTTGATAACGCCTGTGACTACTCACCAGAGGGTTCCGTTCCAGCCTATGTCTCCGGTTTCACCGTGTGATAATGATTGTTTTAATCCATACACTGTGCATGTTCTATTTACCTGATGTACGCAGAATACTTACCTTATGAATTAGATACATTATCTTGATGTACTTCACTATTGCGGTTGCGCTGTTGTTTTTGTTCTCTTAGTGCTGTGGGGGTATCAAGCTACTCCCATCTGATACGGCTGCATATGCACTTCAGACCTCATATGGTCATTGTATGTTATTATTTATTTATTTTTACACGTTGATAAGGTTGTGCAATATTGCAATATATTCACAGGAACACTGGTTCACTTATGCTTTATTGTAGAGTTTAGCTGTGCACTTTATATACTTTTTCACTGTGTGGTGCATGATACCTGCTGGCAACAGGAGGGCTGAGTCGTCTGGCGATGGTAGTGGGGACACAGGAACAGGCTTCTGGGGTTCATACCCCACATATCTCTTTAGCAGTGAAGCGCCTCCATCTGCCGCGGACTCCAGGAACTGAAGGTGATCTCCCACGGTAGAACTTATTACCTCTCCCCCCAGTAAGGTCACACACCAGGCAGGAGGTATATTGCAAAACAGGAATGGGTTTATTACTTCACTCTGCAGTAACAGTTACACAGCAGTCTTCTGCCGGATTCAGTCTGTCGGGTCAGCTATCACTGAAGATGGTCCCTGGACCGCCACTACAGACCAAGGGCACCCAGCAGTCCTAGCTCTTCCCCACCTCCCTAGAAGAGGCAGAGGTATGGTCTACACTCACTCTCCCCCCGAGGGAAAAGCACATGGGAAGGCCCCAATCTCAGGCTCCCATTTGTGTGACCTGCCTTCCTCAGAGGGACGGAACAACTACTAACTTTAGGGTGGTCCTGCCCTTAAGTACAGCCAGGAGGCGGGCACCCCGTTGTCCCAGCTACAACAGGATGTGCCACCCTCTGCTGTCACTCAACCTTATAGTAGCAGGTTTTCTGCCAGCCCATTGGGTGGAATAGTAGTCAGGGGTGGCCCTGCTAATATATATGAAAGAAAGAAAGAAAAAAGCAACAAGAAACCTCCACCGTATTGCATATTGCAAATAAAAATATCACCTGACGAGCACATCTGCATGTCTTAGACAGGTCTGCACCCCTGCCTTTCACCATTATCCCCAGCATAGAGTGCTTCCACTGCAGCAAGGGATTCTGGGAAATGACATGCACACCGTGTCACCTTTTGCCTGAAATCTTTTTTGAAGATGGTCCCTGGACCGCCACATCATAGAAACCATATAAGATAATGCTCGCTGTTAACACAGGTTCTAAGCACAGCATGGGAATCAGATGCAAAGCCAGAGAAACCACTCACAGACATGTTTCAACATTAATGGGTCTCATCCGTGTGAAGTTTTGTATAAATATAATATCTACCCACAGAGCTTACAATTACATTTTAGGTTACTCAGAAAAATTTACCAGTGGGTCAAAAAGAGCAGCATCAAATTTAAGGACCTTTTTTCAGATTTTTAAGGGAGCTTTGTATCACTAATTATATAATAATAATAATAATAATAATAATAATAATAAAACAAATGTTTTATTTATACTATTTCTCTGCCTATAAAAAGTCTTAAGCATGAAAAAGAAAGAATGATAACTATGCTCCGGGAGGCTGGGAAACTGCTGAGTACAGACACCTGCAGAGCCAGTTATAGAAGTGACAACTCTGCAGTTCTCACTTATCTTACCTGTCAATCAGCTGTCACATCTCTAACCCTTTATCATGGACCTGAAGAGCAGCTTTATATGCACAGAGCAGCTTTATATGCAAGATGAGTATAGTGCAGTGTGATAGGAAGATGAGTAAAGTACAATATGATAACAAGATAACAAGATGAGTATAGTGCAGTGTGATAGGAAGATGAGTAAAGTACAATATGATAACAAGATAACAAGATGAGTATAGTGCAGTGTGATAGGAAGATGAGTAAAGTACAATATGATAACAAGATAACAAGATGAGTATAGTGCAGTGTGATAGGAAGATGAGTAAAGTACAATATGATAACAAGATAACAAGATGAGTATAGTGCAGTGTGATAGGAAGATGAATAAAGTACAATATGATAACAAGATAACAAGATGAGTATAGTGCAGTGTGATAACTTAGTGTTAGAAATGTATAAATGCAAATGGGAACATATAGAAAGTATTGGTGCTGCACAGTGCTGTGCAATGCATTTTTCAGGTATGTACTGTATGTATGTATGTATGTATGTATGGCAGTATGTATGGAGGTATGTATGTATAAATATATATATATTTATCTCCTACTGCATTACAACGGTGGTTGGCCGCTGCTGGAATAAATCGCGCTTACAGATTCAGTGCAGCTCGTGTTTTAATTGGATTACATCATTGACAGAGCGAAATAAATATCCGACATGAACGCTCTGTCATTAAGCCCCCGGACGAAGCCAAGGGGCGAAACGTTCATCGGGGCTTTCTTCTAGTCTGTACTCCCTATACACCTACCTGTTTTGATGACCAGTCACTGTGCTGAGGCTTTATATTTTCCAGTCTCATGAAAAGCTCCTGTTACTGCAAGCGGCTGCTCTCACGCAATTGGACTGTCCTGTACTTTTCAGCAGCTAAGTATTGACACGTGTGCCTGCTACTTTCTATCACTGCATATCAGCAACCTATGTATACAATTACAGCTGTGCTGCTGTTTACTTGTCTGCTGGACGGACTCATATACAGGTACTCGGTACCATTCTCTTCCATCCCTGCTCATTTGCTTATGTATGCTGCTATAGTGCCTGTTTCCTTTGATTCTCGTGCCCTTGGTATGTGCTTGCTTATGTTGTATCAATCTCTATTTGGTGTTGACTATATTAGGGTTTGCTCACAGATCGGCCGGTCTCATTGGCAGAAGGCTGATTACATTCCCTTCTACCAAGATATATTTACTGCCAGTTTTGACCTATTTCTTCATTCAGCCAATGGGTGTGTCTCTTCATTACAGGGGATTCCCCCTTTATATTACTATAGGGTGGGCTCAGGGCCTGTTTTATGATTGCTATATGTGACGTTATTTAGAACAAATTTATATAATTTTTTGTATGCTTGTATATATATATATATATATATATCCTAGCCTCCGGCCGCTACTTCTTTTCCTGGGCCCTACCAGTATAAGTCCTGATAGGTGCAGGCAGTGGATGGGCTAATTCCTTCAAATAGGCCCTGTGTGCTTTTGCACCCTTGGATATATTAGATGTATCCAAAAGTGGGCCTAAAAGAAAAAAAGAAAATACCGGCGCCACAAACCAATATAAAAAGTCCAAACCATGTGGTATAAAGTCCAAATGAATCCTAATAAGGCTGGTGAATGAAGGATCTCATGTCCATGGGGTGCAATACATGAAATGAAAAAAAGAGAAACCAATTATGGTGCAGTATGCCAACAATGACAGTTAAAAACAGACAAACAAACTACACAAGACGAACAAGACAAACAAACAAAGACACTTTAGCAAGGCTCAGTAAAAGTCAAAGCTAATTTAATACTGGCTATTAAAGTGGATAAAATCACGCCTCCGGAGGGGTAAAATTTAAACCCTACTCACAGAAAGCTGGATAAAGCAGGCAAACAGACAGCAATCGTGCTGGAGGATATCCAAGATGGCGGCCGGAGTGTCCTCTCCGGCGTCCCCACGTGACAGGGGTGGAAGGTGAGTCTCACGAATCGCGGGATTACCGGGCGGATATGACGTCACGCCACCCGACAGTCCCCAGCGCTGACTTTCTCCTTCACTTGGCTCCCACAGCTCCAACACGGCTCCACTCTCTGTACTGTCAACTGCTTCCACAAACCAGTCTGAAGCTCTAATACACTCAAATATGGATATATTAGATGTATCCAAAAGTGGGCCTACCAACTGCCTGAGAGTGTCAGCTTGAAGGGTGGGTACTGATTGGGCCACATACTGTATGTGAGGGCCTATCAGTATCCACATCTGGCTTGTCATGAGTCAGAGTTAGTCACACCCAAAGGATATAAATACTGGCACTCTCCCAAAGTTCTGGGCTCTCTCTCTCTGTCCCTATGTGGAGTGAGGATCAACTACCCTGGGTCTCACTAGGAGGCCTAGGAGGAAAACCATTAATATGAATAGGCCAAGAAGAAAGCAATGCCATGCTGTGAGATATGTGCCTGCCAATAAACACAGTTGTACCATCACCAGTGTAGTCACTGTCTGAGAATCAAGAACAAGGTGTCAGTATGGACTCTCCTTCCATCCAAAGGACCCATGCTGACAGGAGGCGCTGCACCCACGACTAAGGTAACCTGTAAACCTGACCTGTTCTCCCCACAACACCGCGGACCACTCAGCCCTTCTGTTGCCACACAGGTACAGCACTACACCTAAATGGAGTAGCCAGGGAAGCAGATGACCCCAATCTCACTTACGGTGGGGGTACAAAGGCTACATATATATGTAGAAAAAGAAGTCCCAATCGCGCAAACTGTTCCAGGTAATGAAGGGGTTAAAAGCTGAATCCTTGCTGCTGTTGCCACAGAGGGAGCTCTGCTCTCCCTCTAAATGTCCTTCACAGGATCTTCAACAAATAGAGAAAAGACACAGTGCACCAGATTCAAAGGCAGAAATGTGTATTAGAGGACACACAAACATACATAACTTACTCACATGTAAGTAATTAAAAGCAGGCTCCTCACAAAACCGACCGACGATAGCAGTGTTTCTGCAACTCACAGCCGTGGGTTCCTATTGGCCGACAGCTCGCAGCACCAGCGCCAAAACGGGGTTTACCTCACTTGTGCCTCCAAGCGCTAGACAACTTCCAGATACTTACTGTAGGGTCCGGGGTTTCCACCGTCAGTATGCTTGATACCGTAATAGTAGTGACGACCTCAATAGGTTTCGCACGAGAAGTGCTTCATCAGGGATATATATATGTGTAGCAGGCTTCCCCCTGGCCCCCCTTACCTCCGCAGGAGAACGGGGAACCCTGTGGTATGTCGGGGAGCTGCGGGGGCGATCGTGTCACCGGGAGCTTCTGGCGACATCAGCTAAAGGGTGCCGCCATCTTGCAGGAGCTCGCGCGTGCGCAGGGTAGTCGCGCGTGCTGCACAGTGCCAGGAGAGCCGGCGGCCATGTTAAGGTTGGTGTGAGGTCGCACATGAATAGAACCACCGCAGTAGCCATTTTAGGAGCCCAGGGTCTGCACACAGTTGCACAGGCTCAGATGGAGAGAGGTAGGCTGCCATTACAGGGTTGCGCTGGCGCAGTGGAGCAGATGCACATGGCCATAATGTTAAAGAGCTGTACAAAGGACTACAACTCCCAGCAGCCTTTGGGGACTGCCCTTTCACCCAGATCACATGCAGCCAGACAGCCAGTAGAGTTTGCAGCTTCTCCTGTTGGAGAAGGATATTGCTGCGGACAGACCATGCGAGTCAGTTGGATCCAGGAAGATATTGGGGAAGGTAGGGTACAGAGAGCAGTGCTCTGCTGTACTTGGCCAGAGAAACCCCAGGCCCCAGGTAGGCCCCACTCCCCACTACAGTAGGTCTAGTGGGTAAGTTCATAGGGACCGGCCCTAAGGTAGGGACCCTGCCCCATTATATGTGTAGTAGTCAGGGACACAGTATCTGCTGCAGTTTCTGAGGATCCGGTCTGAGGGTCACATCACTGTTTGCTGTGTGCTGATTGAGAGACTGGTCTTCACGGTGGGATCGTCTGGCGAGACCCCATCCCACGTGGAGCACAGTCATCGAGGCTTCGGTAGATCCTTTGAGAAGATTGTCATACCCAGGTGCTGGGAGCATCTGGGCAGGTATCTACACTTTCCACACGTGCACCAACCTTGCTGTTCATATGTGACAGGCCTGATCACACACACTTGGATTGGGACTAATGGGACATAGGGTTTGGGGGAGGAAGGTGTGGGGTTACAGCCCAATGAGGGGCTAGTGTTACAGCTGTCAGTATTGGCATAGTGTTATGCATATAGCTGTTGCTGTGTGTTATAGTAGTAGTAGTCAGGGACTCAGCTGCAGTGCTGTGTGCTCTGACAAGAAGGGTCAGTGTTGCTGTGAATCATTCTCTGCAGAGCAGAGACAGAGACTGTCTGAGCAGTGAGCTTGCTCAGAAGGAGACCCCCGTCGCTGAGGCTTTGGCGCTGGACATAGACGGGTCCTCTTCCACAGTTCTGCGGTACCCGGTTGCAGGAGAGCCGGGCAGGTATTATCCAAGTCACCAAGTGCACCACCTACAGTATACACTTCATCTTAGTGGGCAGCGCTGTCCCACACGTGGGTGGGGTTGTGGGACTCTTGGAACATCTGGGTACAAGGACTTTGGAAATACAGTGTGGGGTTAAGGCTCTGCGAGGCGGAGGATAGTTGTGATTAGCAGTGTTACAGGGTGACACTGATGTTTTTCAATGTTGATGTCATATGGTTGATGCATGTGTATTGTGTGATGTTATTATCTGCATATAGTAAATTGTTATACTTATACTCCTGTGTATATGGTTACTATATGTGCGGGTCCTGTGTGGGGAACATTCTACACTCCTAGAATCCTACACAGGTGGAGGCGCTGTAAGAAAGATCGTTCCAGAGGATTCACCCCAGGCTCTCACTGGCGGAGGCTCAGGCCTCCTGTGAGCCTGACAGGTATATTGCACCACACCTGGTAACATATAGGTTCCCCCTCATATGCACTCTGTATGCGATTGGGTGGGGGAATACCCGTTACAATATATATCAATTGTGAGCACATACACATGTCTTAGACAGGTCTGCCTGCCTTTCAACCTATATCACCTCGCATACAGTGCTCCCACTGCAGCAAGGGATTCTGGGAAATGACATGCAAATCAGCACAAAATGTGTCACCTTTTGCCTGGAATATCCATTGATATGTGAATGGATATGCCAGGCAAAAGGTGACACATTGCTGCAGTGGGAGCACTGTATGCGAGGTGATAATGGTTGAAAGGCAGGGTTGCAGACCTGTCTAAGACATGTGAATGTGCTCACAAGTGATATTCTATATTGGGTGTGTGTGTGTGTGTGTGTGTGTGTGTGTGTGTGTGTGTGTGTGTGTGTGTGTGTGTGTGTGTGTGTGTGTGTGTGTGTGTGTGTGTGTGTGTGTGTGTGTGTGTGTGTGTGTGACGGCGAGGGGGTAACCAGGCTCAAAAATAAAGGTTTAGCCACTTGGTTATCCCTGATCCTTGTTGGAAGGTCCTAGATTACTCTTGGACCTGACTGTCTTGTAAATTATGCAACAATACAGTATTTTTGTGTTTTTAACTTTCCAAGAGCTTGCTAGGCTATGAGTTTTAGAGTGGGATTTGCGGAGAAACTTTTTTCAAATTGTGGCTATGTTGCGGGGTTCCCAAGTTATGGGATACCCCAAAGATGTACCCAGGAATCAGGTAAGATTCTCGGGCACATTGAAGCACAGTGCTCTGGCAAAATCCTACCCTGGAAACGTTCTTGCCACTCACCGCCAGGATTCTCTGCTTCAGCACAAACAGGAAAGGTAAAAAGGGCATCAGTGATCACAGTAAACCCAGAACGGTCCCGGGGTCCCTAGCATAAGGTGAGATGCCCAGTTCATGCCCAAATCACCCTGAACCTGGTAGAGGGGTTCAGGGGGTGCTCCAGCTATAGGATAAAGCTGTGAGGATTGTATTGGTATATAAAGATAAAGTCAGGGTTTTGCAGTGTGCCAGGGATAAGGCTGGTAAGAGTAGGGAACACATATTCTTATTCTATCCCTGACACCACACCAGGAGACTTAGACATGTTTAAACACAAAGTACAGAGTCAAGGTATATTTTATTAAAGGTATTTATTTGATAAATGTATACAGAAGGAGAAGGAGCGGCTCAGTGAGTAAAGACACTGACTGACACTGACTGACACTGAGATTGCTGCAGGGGAGCCTGGTTCAATTCCCGGTGTCGGCTCCTTGTGACCTTGGGCAAGTCACTTTATCTCCCTGTGCCTCAGGCACCAAAAACATAGATTGTAAGCTCTACGGGGCAGGGACCCGTGACTGCAAAATGTCTCTGTAAAGCGCTGCGTACAATTAGCAGCGCTATACAAGAACATGCTATTATTATTATTATTATTATTATTATTATTATTATATGCTTGTAACCTATGTATATGTGACTGTGGGATTTCAACTCCGTGGTTCCGAGAGCCCAGATGACTACCAGGCTTGGCGCCACTGAGTCTGCTCAAGACCCGGAGTACAGGAGAACAGGAGGAGTTCTGTAGTTATCATTGAGTACCCCCGTCCTGGTCTAACAAAGGGCTATCCGGTGACCATTTGCCCTTCCCCAGATTCTGCGGAGCCTGGGCATCAGGTGGGCTCAATATGCTAAGAGGCAGAGGTGCCAGGTTGGCGCATGCCCCTTGGCAGAATACAAAATCGGTGCCCGTCCGGCTTCAGTATATCGGCAACTTGGTGATAGGCTGGCAGGAGAATTCCCACACGCTGATTGTCTGTAGTGGTTTCTGAATAGGACACCAAAACCTATTAGAAACCTTGCAGCCAATCAGGACCTCAGATTCCAAGCGCCAAACCATCAGCGGCAAATTCAAGATATGAAAAAGATGCTCTGTGAGAAATAGACGCGAGCCGGTTTAAGAGATTATCACCTAAAGAAATTTTCTAAATCCCGAGTTCTGAAAAAAAAATGTTGCGGTCGCGGCTGGTATTGCACGCCGAATTGCGTTACAGGACTTTCGTGAGTACCTCCCAGTCGTTGAAAGGGCTCCTACAGACGTCGGTTGTTAACATTTCATTCCAATTAAGATTTGTTTTGTTAGCCCCATTCCCAGTAAGTGTGTTTTCAGTGCAAATTGTGTTACACTGTGTGTATATCTAATCCTGGAATAAATTACAATTTATTTTACTGCTTTGCTTTGCTCCACAATTTTTACCATCTTCGAGGAGCGTATTACCTGCTAAGAATTAGTCAGGGGGATGAGTGGAAGATGGCCTTTAACACTCGGAACAGACATTATGAGTATCTTGTGATGCCTTTCAGACTTTGCAATGCACCCGCTGTGTTCCAGGACTTCGTAAATTAAGTTTTTAGAGATCTCCTAGATCAATACGTTATCGTCTACTTAGATGACATACTAATTTTCCCCAAGACAGTACAGGATCATTCGGGACACATTAAACATGTGCTTCAAAATGATTACTGGAGAACCTCTTATTCGACAAACTGGAGAAGTGCCAGTTCCATCAGACTTCAACGTCGTTTCTGGGATACATCAACTCCGACACCAGTCTGGCCATGGACCCAGCCAAAGTGAAGGCTTTGGTGGATTGGCCTCTTCCTGCGACTCTCAAAGCTATACAACAGTTCTTAGGTTTCGCTAATTACTACAGGAGATTCATCCAAAATGCTTCTTCTGTGGTCGCACCTATTACGGCGTTGACAAAAAAAGGAGCCGACCCTGTGCGTTGGTCTTATACGGCCATTCAGGCTTTCTAGAGACTAAAGAAGGCCTTCATCTCAACTCCCGTGCTTGTATATCCCAATCCAGGATTGCCCTTCACGCTCGAGGTTGATGCCTCTGATGTCGGCTGTGGAGTGTTTTTGTCCCAAAGCAAGACACCTCAGGCCAGACTTCATCCTTGCGCTTTTGTTTGCAAAAAAATTCTCGTCCGCTGATCAGAATTATGATGTTGACAATGGCGAAGTCCTTGCCATCAAGATGGCCTTAGAAGAATGGAGGCATCTGTTCGAGGTCACGGCAAATCCTGTCACTATACTGACAGATAACAAGAACATATTATACATCGAGCGTGCGCGTCGCTTGGGCTCACGACAAGCGCGATGGTCATTATTTTTCTCCTGATTCAACTTCACCATTTCATACCTACCAGGTTAAAAAATGTAAAAACAGACGCTCTCTTGTCAATTTTCGGTAGAGGACAGGTGGACGATTGTCAGGAGATCATACTTCCCTCAACATGTATACTCTCAGCAAACACGTTCGACTCCTTACAAGACATCACGCAAGCTCAATCTCATATTCCGGATGGTCTCAATGTGCCATATGGATGCTTATTCACGCATCAACATTTAGTAAGAAGGTACTGGAATGGGGTCATTCATCCAAAAGCTCAGGTCACCTAGGAACTTGGAGAACGATTGATCTTTTGGAACGGACATTCTGGTGGCCAGGGATGCATAAGGACGTATGGGATTTTGTCATTGCGTGTGCTACTTGTACCCAGAATAAAAATCCCAGAAACAGACCATCTGGTCTGCTTCAACCTCTCCCAATCCCGGATCGATCATGGACACATCTCTCCATGGACTTCATCTTAGAGTTTCCAGTGTCTCAAGGAAAAAATACAATTTTGGTGGTGGTCGACCGCTTCTCAAAAAAGGCCCATTTCAATCCCCTTAAAGGTATTTCTAACGCTGACAAACTATCCGAAGTCTTCATTAAATAAATGTTTCGCCTTCATGGAGTAGCCCAAGTCATTGTGTCGGACCAAGGCTCCCAATTCATCTCTAAATTCTGGCTGGACTTTTGCCAACAACTAGGCATTTCTCTCCATTTCTCTTCCGGCTACCATCGTCAGACGAATGGCCAGTGGGAGTGGACGAACCAATCCCTCGAGCAATTCATCCATTGCTTCATATCCGACACCCAGGACAATTGGACAGACCTCTTGCCATGGGCCAAATTCTCCCACAACAACCTACGAAATTAGTGAAAACAGAGCTCACCTTTCTTCACCAACTATGGTTTTCACCCCTCAGCACTCCCTTTCACAGGCCCCAGATCTGGGGTACCAGCAGCGGAAAACAGGATCCAACAACTTCAGGAGTCTTGGGGAGGATTCAGGAGAACCTCAAAAGAGCAGTATCCATACAAAAGAAACAGGCAGATCGTCGCGATACCCTACCTACAACCCAGGTCAAAAGGTATGCTATCTACTAAAAATATCCGCTTAAAGGTTCCCACCGCTAAGCTGGAACCCAGGTTTATTGGCCCATTTGCTATCATTGAAAAGGTTAACCTAGTGGCCTATTGCCTACGCTTGCCAGCAACCATGAGTATCCCTTCCGTTTTTAATACCTCATTCCTCAAACCTTTCATTCAGACCCCCCTGTTGCCTGCTCCGGTACCTCATCCTCAACCTCTGCTAGTGGACGGTCAACAAGAGTTTGAGGTCCAGTCGGTTCTGAACTTCAGAATTTCCAGGGGTAAACTCCAGTACCTGGTTCATTGGAGGGGCATCGGCCCCGAAGAACATTCCTGGATTCCACAAGAAAAATTAAATGCCTCCAGGCTCATTCAGGGGTTTCATTGGAGGTTCTCCTCTAAACCATCCCTGGGATGTACGGAGGTTGCCCCTAAAAGGGGGGGTACAGTCAGGAACGGGCTTAGGCCCTGCCCACGTGATGCATCCACTGACGACAAGGGTGGTGTGCATCAGCCGCAACCGGCTTGCAGGCACCGCATTGCCTGGAGGGGAGACGCACCAAGTCCGGATTCCAGGTCCCACCACCGTGACGACATGGGCAGCATGCATCACGCGCCACCAATGTGCAGGCGCCACGCGGCCACAGGCAAACAACAGGTTACTACCCTCTTCAGCTGCTCCACACCTGTAGTTCATCCCGCTCCAACCTATCAAAGGACATCTTACGTCTACCTACTGATTGCCCACGCCCTCCTGCTCTGTCTCCATTGGCTTTTTGTGCTTTATATGCTCAGCCAGCCCTCTGGCAAACTGGCTGAGCATAAATCCTGTTTATGTATTGTGTGCTTACCTCAAAGCTTCCTGCTGCCCTGTCTATTCTTGTTTTGTTTCCTATTTTGACCACAGCTTGTACCTGGACCTCTTCCTTCTATGACCCCTTGACCACAGCTATGGATAACAATGATTCTACTCTCTCTCCCACTTGACCACGGCTCCGGATTACGACAACGCTATATTCTCCATTCCTAGACCACTGCGATTATTACTACCACCCTGACTTCTCCTACCCTGACCCGGCTACTCGACCATGACTCTGCACTCTGGATGTGGTCACGCTACTAACATCCCCTCATCAGCCTCGCGTCTCATCCAGTTTGTGGTGAGTGCACGATACATTTATAACATGAGTGTCACGGGAGACCAGGCATTTACACCTTTTTATCAGAATCATACATTGAGCAAAACAAGATAATTAAATAAATCTTGTAGTTTATTCACTGAAAATAGGCATACACATAATGGAACACAAATTGCATAAGAAGAGACACTTACTTGGGACTTGGGCAAAAACTAGACTTTCCTAACTAAAATAGCATGTAAAACAAGAGTCTTTAGTTGACCGGGACTTAGGAAATGTCCTTGTACCCAAATCGGCAAGAAGTTCCAGACGCCACGGCTACTTTTCCTCCAGAGGACTTGAAATCACTTCACCGGGAGTTATCTCCAATCGTCCTGGGGATAAAATCAACTTGCAATCCCAGCCGCGGCTGCTATGTTCGTTTTTCAGAACTTGGCCGCAAAAAGTGGGACTTAGAAAATATTTTGCCTCGGATTTCTGAAGCCGATATCTTTGCTATTTCTATCAGAGCATCTTTTGGTTAAATTCAAATTTGCCGCTGCTGTTGTGGCATGTAGAATCTGAAGATCTGATTGGATGAGAGGGTTCCTATAGAGATTCACAATTCATTCATGAAATACTACAGCAATCCGAGTGTGGGAATTTACTAGCTGACCAATAGGAGTGCTGCCATTCTACTGAAGCCGGGCAAGTTTGGATTCAGAACAAGCCAAGGGCATGTGCCAGCTTAGCACGTCTGCCACTTGGTATTCAGAAGCCACCCACAGAGTCAGGCTCCTCTACTGTATGTCTGCTGAGGCAAATGGTCACCCGAGAACTTCCATTCTTCTCAGGACATGGGTACTTGAGCCTTATCCTCCTGCCCAAATGTTCTTCACACCTGATAGCCTCTAGTGGCTTTCATCTCCGATATCCAAGTAGACTTGCTAGCACCAAGTTGGTAGCCCAGTGGTCAACTCGGAACATTGGTTTTGAAAGACCCAGCTCACTATACTGTACACAAGCATACTGTATATGTTTTAAAACACACTGTTTAATAAAATATACACTTTGAAACTATCATAAGTCTTTCTGGTATGGGAAATAGAAATGAAACTGCACATTATTCCTTCTTAGCCTTATTCCCTACACTTTTCAAAAGGCTGTCACAGGAGACCAGGCAGTTTAAACCTTTATACCAGATCATTCACTGAGCAAAACAAGATAGTAAAACAAATTGTCATTTATTCACTTAAAATAGGCGTACACACAATGGAGCACAAAATACATAAGAAAGACACACTTACTGGGGGTCTGGGCTACTAAACTAGACTTTCCTAGCTTAAATAGAACGTAAAACAAAGTTTTTGGTTGACCAAGACTTAGCCCAAAATGTTTTGGAACTCAAATCGGCATGAAGTTCCCGACACCACTGCTGTGTCCGCTCCGGAGGACTTGAGATTACTTGACCGCAACTTGGCTCCAAACGTCCTGCAACTAAAATCGGCGTGCAATCCAAGCCACAGCCGCTACGTTCAATTCTCAGAATTTGGCCGCAAAAAGTGGGACTTAGAAAATATTTCGACCTGAAATTTCTGAAGCTGGCCTCTTGCTATTTCTCCAAGAGCATCTTTTGGTACATTAAAATTTGCCGCTGCTGTTTTGGCGCTTAGAATCTCTCTAACGGATTGGCTGAGGGAACCTTATAGTATTTCAGAGTTCATCCATAAAATACTACAGCGAATCGGAGCGTGGGAATTTTCCTACCAGCCAATCAGACGGCAGCCATTCTCCTGAAGCTGGCCACGAGGGGATTCAGAATCTGATAAGGGCATGCGCCAGTTTGGCACCTGTGCCACTTGGCAGTTAGAACCCACACACTGAGCTAGGCTCCTCCAGGTCTGGGTTGGGCAAATGGTGGTCTGATGACTTCCATTCATCCCAGGATGTGAGTACTTGAGCCTAACTCCGGTACCCAAATGGCCTTCACACTTGGCAACCTCTGAGGGTTTCATGTCCGATGTCTGAGCAGACTCAGGGGCACCAAGCTTGGTAGCCACATTGTCTCTCAGAACATTGGACAGGGAAGTCCCAGCTCATTAAACTGTGCACAACAATATATGTTTTAAAACACAGTTTAATAAAAATATACACTTTAAACTTTCATAAGACTTTTGGTTATGGGGATGCACTGACCTTGGCCCCTTGAAGACGCACTTACCGGAAACCCCACATACTTTCTCTGTACGTTCTTCCTACTTACCAATTAGATTATAAGCTCTTTGGGGCAGGGCCTCCTTTTCCTAAATGTTACTTTTATGTCTGAAGCACTTCTTCCCATTATGTGTTATTTGAATTATTTGTTATCTATATGATTGTGACGTGTATTACTGCTATGAAGCTCTATGTACATTAATAGCGCTATATAAATAAAGATATGCATGCATACATTCATATATAATGACTTTCCTAGTTAGTGTTATTGAGACTATAAATCACAAGCTGCCTAAAGTGGCCCACACTCACCCCGAGGCTGCTTAGCAGGTCACACGGTATTAAGCCATTCTGCACATTCCAGAGTACTGGTCTCACCTGGGCATGTCTGACCTGACAGTGGCTTGATGTCCCTGGGAATCTTTTTTAGGTGACCCCAGCATCGACCCCTCCAGCTTTACTCTTTAAGACAAATCGTGAACACATGAGAATAGCTACAATACACAGGAGCCAGGGAAAGGGATAAAAAGAACGAAAGAAACCTGAGAAACGAAAAACACTAATTACCAGAAAAACCTCGCTCAAGCAAAAGATAATGGTCGGGGTGCCAGCTAGGATATGCCTGAGAACAAATAAGGTGTGTGAGGAGAAGCACACCAAGAGAGATCCTATATGTGATACACAGCACTATATGTAGAGTACTGTATATAGTCAAAATGAGTTTACTTCAATAAAAAATAACTTTATTAAATCACTGAACACATATGTACCATAAAATACCAATACAAACTCTCGTGATAGTTTGTTACAATTTTCATTTATTTAAATTATTCAGCGCTCTCAATGAGTGAATTTAAAGTTTCTAGTTTAAATATACAAAGCAGCTTGTAGTAGCAATATCTAAGTATTTTAGTAGGCCTTGAATTTGATCCATAAACAGTGTAAATGACACAATATATATATATATATATATATATATATATATATATATATATATATATATATATATATATATATATATATAGAGTGAATCAGTAAAGTGATGAGAACACTGGGCAGTGTGCTCGAAAGAAAATTCCCTTAAATGCACACCACTAGCAGTATAAAATACAACTTTTAATGGGTATTTAAATAAAACTTAAATTACCGAATGTAAGTATAACAGTACATAAAAAATCAATCAACTGTGAAATGATTAGCCAAAAGATCCCCACTTGATACACACTCTGACATCGTGTAAAGCTTGTCAGAGGTGGGAAACTAATGGTTTTATTAGGCATTGATGGCAATAGCCATCAATACTGAGAGCGAAACGCAGCAGCAGCAGCGCACCTTACTAATGGTGTTAACTGGAAACTAGCTAACTTGGCACATGCCCTTGGCTGGTTCTGAATCCAAACTTGCCCGGCTTCAGTAGAATGGCAGCACTCCTATTGGTCAGCAGTAAATTCCCACACTCGGATTGCTGTAGTATTTCATGAATGAATTGAGAATCTCTATAGGAACCCTCTCAGCCAATCAGATCTTCAGATTCTACGTGCCAGAACAGCTGCGGCAAATTTGAATGTACCAAAAGATGCTCTGATGGTGCAAACTTTAGATGCAATGAGGTGTGGCTGGTAAGATTATAATACCACATCACCCCTCTTCCCCCATAGGGATATAACAGGAGAAGTACACTGCCTCAAGATATATAAGGTGTGGGTGAGGTATAGAGGGATATACAGTAACCATCAAATACCAACCAACAAACACCCCCACGTGTGTAATTATATCAGGGCACAAATATAACTAAAGCCCGAGGGAAGTGGCTACATGTGATAATCCAGTCACAACCGACAAGCTGAAATCGAGCCTGCCATAAACCAGCAGGCTGTCATCGAACGTTGGCTACAACATACAGGAGATAGGCTTTATTGTCTATCATAAGGAAGCTCTAAATAAGCTCAGAAACGCGCCTGTCTTCTACATGTAAAGGATGAGGTATAATGAAATATAAATCATATTGCTCCGATCACTGAACACTGGCAGCAATAGTAACTAACACAGCTCCATAACGGAGACGGATGATGTCATTACGTGCCCTACGCACGTTCCCCTCCAGCTACAGTGCCTCGTCAGGGACATTTTCATTCACTAGTATGGCCTCTAGTTGATCACCCCCTATCATCACTCCTTTTCCTTATATGCAGTGTAAGGGTGACCAGATTTTAAAACGTAAAAACCTGGGACACAATAAAAAATATTTATAAAACAAATGACATCACTTAAAAATAAATATTATAATGGCATTTGTATAATAGCTTCACCATTTAAGCTGTATTATTACTTATCTCTCCCCTACAGTCTCTCTCCCAAATATCTTTCACTAAGTCTCTCCCTCTCCCCCAGTCTCTTTCTCTGTCCCACTCCCCCCAGTCTCTTTCGCTCTCCCGCCAGTCTATCTCTCCCCCTCACACAGTCTTTTCCCTCCTCCTCCAGTCTCTCTCCCCCTCCCTGTGACCGTGAAGGGGAAACCAGGCCATAAATAAAGGTATTATGCCCAGCTGGATACCTCTGAGCCCTGTTTCAGGTTTTAGAGTGTCAGCTCTTCAACCTGTGTATTGTACCTGCAATGAATGTAGTTGTATGGCAATAAAGAACGTATGTGTCTTTTGCCTTTTCAGGAGTGCTAACCAGTGGAGATTCTCAGGCTATGAGTTTCAGGGGGGATTTTGCGTTAGAAGTGTGGTCGGATTGTGTCTAGCTAGTCGGGGACCAGAGTTGCTGGTCATCCCAAAAATATATCCGGGAGTCGAGTCAGATTCCCGGGCACATGTAGACACAGACCTCCGGACAAAGTCCTCCCTGGAAAGCAGTTACGCGGCTCACCGCCAGGATGCCCTGCTTCAGCACAGACCAGAAAGGTAAATGGGGGCATAGGGATATGCGTATCTCGGGTATAGTCAGGGGACCCTAGTCTAGTGGGAGCCCCAAAGTATATACTCAGAAAACCAGCACCCGGTATAGTGGATCGGGGTGTCTCCAACCATCCATAAGTTTGCGAGAGTGAAATTATTTCTAAGTCCAGCTTCGGTACAAACCTACATGTGATAATCCAAGAGTGCGTGCATTTGTAGTCGGGGGGGGGGGGGGTGCGACGGTTACAAAGGCCCCGTGCTAAGAGCGCGATGCCTCTGTAAATGCACTCACCAGCTTCTTGTCCACGTGTCAACATTGCATCGCGGTGTCAAATTACTCCTGTTACCATGAAGACGTGACGTCAAATGACGCCGCTGGTCACTTTACGTGACATCACATGACCCCCGCAGCCTAATCTGACGCTTCGTTGAAGGTAAGGGGGCGTGCGATTGAGCAGAAGAACCAGCAGGAGGGGGCGCAGCACAACAAGTTTGCGCACCCCTGCATTAGAAGCAACCCTGAAACTTAACCTAAGCGTTATTTGAAGCAACTTTTCAGTAAACGTCTTATAGGAAGGTCTAGGATCTCTGACAATGAACGTGCACATCTTTTTAGTAGATCCTAGGGGACGAGGGACAGAAGTATTGTGTGAGATTTTTATTAACATGGTGTATAAAGGGATATATGTTGTATGCACTGTGTATAAGCAGGGAATTTCCAAGTCCCTGGTTCCGAGAGACCAGATGTCCAGCAGGCTTGGTGTCACTGAGTCTGCTTCGGTCCCGGACCTGAAAGTCTCAGAGTTGCCAAGGTGTTAGGGCGGGCGGAGTTTCAGAGTTATACTCGAGTACCCACGTCCTGGCATGAATAATGGCTATCCGGCAACCATTTGCCCGACCCCAGACTCAGAGGAGCCTGGCCCAGCGGTTGGGTTCAATAGGCTAAGTTGCAGAGGTGCCAAGTTTGCACATGCCCTTTGCAGAATTGAATTCCGTGCCCGCCCGGCTTCAGGGTACCGGCAAATCGCTGATAGACTGGTAGAAATATTCCCACGCTCTGATTAGTTGAAGTATTCTGTGAATGGGACTGAAATCCTATAGGAAACTCAGCAGCCAATCAGGTCGAGAGATTATAAGCGCCAAGACATCTGCGGAAAATGACCAAAAGATGCCCTTGGAGAAATAGACGAGGGCCGGCTTCAAGAATTTGAGATGAAATATTTTCTAAGTCCTGACCTTTTGCAGCCAAGTTCTACAAATCAAACGTAGCGGTCGCGGCTGGAACTACATTTGAGTTCCAGGAGGTTTGGGACTTACTAGCGGTCAAACTATTTAAACTCTCCGGAGCCTATCCAGCGGTGGCGTGTGGAACTTCATGCCGATTTGAGTTCCAGGACAGTTTGAGACAAGTCCTGGTCAGCTGCAAACTTTGTTTAATGGACTATCTGCGTTAGGAAAGGTTAGTTTTTTAGCCCAGACCCCCCCCCAGTAAGCGTGTTTTCTTCTGTATAATTGTAATCCACTGTGGGTACGTCTGTTTCAAAGGAAAAAAACGCAATTTGTTTTACTTCTTGGTTTTGCTCAGTGATATGATCCCAGTATAAAGGTGTAAATACCTGGTCTCCTGTGACACACACCCCGCCCCCATCTCTCTGTCCCCCTCCTCAAGTCTCACTCCACTCGCCCAAACTCTCTCTTCACTCCCCCAATCTCAACCTCTACCCCAAGTCTCTCTCCCCTCAGTCCCTCTCCCCCCAGTCTCGCTCTCTCCCACTGTCTCTCTGTCTCTCTGTCCCCCTTCCCCAGTCTGACTTTCTCTCTCCCCCTCCGCCAGTCTCTCTCTCCATCCTCTCCCAATCTCTCTCTCCACTTCCCAACCTCTCTCACTCTCCCAAGTCTCTCTGTCCCCAGTCGGAGCTGACCCCACTGATGACCCTGGGAGTTGGAAGTGGCTATTCATAGACTCCACTTCATTGGCACAGTCTATCTGCGTGTGTTTTGTCTACTCAATGCGGCTTTCTTCACATCATCACTCCTAGGTTACATAGAGTTAGGTGACCTGCATACCTATTGAGTAGTCTGATGTGTAGTCTGATGTGTATATCATTAGGAGTATTTACTCACCTGGAGGAATTGTATACCTATGACCTCTCATACAGTATATGCTCGTTTATACACCTCACATGTAGGAGTATCTGCCTCAATTTTGTATTGTATTTGACATAATTGCTGAGTTGATTATCATACCGGTGTACAACCTGGCATCAACTTCCTACCCCCATTTCGCTTATAGGACATTTATTCCTGGTAGTAGTATATATACTGGTTATACTCTACCTTTTTGCCGTCTCTCCCATTGGGGATTTTTAACCTTCATTGTATATAAATGTATGTGTGTGTTTTTTGTCGCTATATAGAGATGAATACATTTGTATTATTTTTTGATTTTAATACTGGACTGGTTTGGGTCCGTTACACGGTGCTCTTGGATCCTTCCTCTTTTGGTCCTATCTATTTGACAATAGAATTCAATATAACAACACCTATACCTTTGGTGCTGTGACTTTTGAATGCAATTATAGGGATTTTAGTGACCCCTGGTGGTCATTTGTTGAAGTGTTAGTTACCATAGGTTTTTCCCTCTGCACCAAACCTTTTATTTGTACTATTAGGTGAGCGGTTTGTCACTATGTTTAGGTGATATATTCCCTCCTAATGTCAGTTTTTCAGCTCTAAGTGCCCATTGTTTGTAAGGTGATAATTTACGCTGAAGCAGGATGGAGATATCTGCCAGTACATTTGTACATTGTCACCACTTTTTGCGATGAGGGTTGTGCAATGACAGTAAATATTTGTGTTATAATCCCTAAAATTGGGAACACACGCAGTATTACAGGCGTTTGTGTTATAATCCCTAAGATTGGGAACACACGCAGTATTACAGGCGTTTGTGTTATAATCCCTAAGATTGGGAACACACGCAGTATTACAGGCGTTTGTGTTATAATCCCTAAAATTGGGAACACACACAGTATTACAGGTGTTTGTGTTATAATCCCGAAGATTGGGAACACACGCAGTATTACAGGCGTTTGTGTTATAATCCCTAAGATTGGGAACACACACAGTATTACAGGCGTTTGTGTTATAATCCCTAAGATTGGGAACACACGCAGTATTACAGGCGTTTGTGTTATAATCCCTAAGATTGGGAACACACGCAGTATTACAGGCGTTTGTGTTATAATCCCTAAAATTTGGAACACACGCAGTATTACAGGCGTTTGTGTTATAATCCCTAAGATTGGGAACACACGCAGTATTACAGGCGTTTGTGTTTGGGTAAACTGCAGCTTCTTACACAGTATAGAAAGGGGATCAGGGAGGCAGTCAGACCGGCAGCGGTGGTGTATGATTCTCATTGGCCTGTTGGGCAGCACTGATGATGTGCAAACTATTCACAAGTCAATCTCTAACCCCTCAGGCCAGGTAATGCGGGAGGAGCTGCTGTGGGCAGGACCTGACACTGACAGGGAGTTACCTTGTCCTGTAATAAATAGCCCTCATTCACAGCTCATCCACTACCCGCTCGCTCCTGAGATCCACAAGGAGAACACACCCCAGACTCTGTGTCCTGCCTGCAGCTGACCCACCATGAGAAGAACCTTTCTACTGCTTGGGCTAGTCATCATCACTCTTCTCGTCATAGTGCCAGTCCCACGTAAGCACTAGATGTAGCCACGTCTAACTCCTGAGTATTGAGCCTATCCCTTCTTTAACACCTCCTTTTACCTTCTTCTTCTTACTCACTTGTTTTTTTGTAACCTACAGATGTAGCCACCGGTATTAGACCCCCCGCTGTGTTAAGCCGACGGGCCACTAGTCTGGCAGCAGAGTCTCACAGAAACGTTGAGGCATTTTACTGTGAGATTGTCCCAGATTTTCCAAGGCACGTGATCTTATACTGGTGACTGCATCTGTGGCTGCTGTTATCCTGGGAGGTTTCATCAGGTTGTGAGATGTCACACGTGGCGTTATGTTGCACTGCAGTAGTTGTGTTGCAATAAGATGACCTTCCCCATGTGACCTTCAAATAGACATGATCTAATTATAACAGAGCTATTTGTGATATGTTATTTCTCCTGTCTTCATATATTGCTGATAATATGGGCCGTATTTACTAAGCAGTGCTAGTCCATAAAACATCTTGGAAGACCTCGTCAGACTCATTCACATGAAAGGGCTTCAAGGTGTATCACGGCGCAAGCGCTGGGATAGCACCACTTATTAAATATTGGCCAATTAATGATATATGTTCATACAACCGTGTTATTTCATGTTAAACTCACTTAAAATAATGACAACTTTGATATATAATATATCTTTATTTCTGCGATAGTTGCCCAGAAAATGAGAAATGCGTGTGACCATATTTGTTTAAGTGACAGAGGATCTGGTGATAGAAATCTTGTGTTTGTGTCTTTGATCGTGTTTGTGATACTTTGCATTGAATTGTTCTCATGCGATAATGGGGGTTACGTCTCAGTCTCCCGGCTACAAAGCTGCTGCACAAAACCGTTCCCACATTTATCACAAAACAAAATCTTATTGTACCTTAGGGAACCTATTTCTTGATAAATTTGGTGCAATGTTTTCGCTCTAGTTTCCCCCAATTTAGCAGGCACAGATTTTGATACATAATCCCCGTTGGGTTCTAGAGTGTCCATAGTCAAGATCAGTGGTTTCCCACGCAAGCCCTCAGGGACCCGTTACAGTGCCGGGTTAGGGATATCCGTGTGTGAGTGCGGGGGGCTCGATCATTTTAACTGAACCACCTGTGCGCAAACACGGATATCCTTCCAATATGGTCGTTTCGGGGGGCTTTTAAGCACTGGGGTTGGGACCATTGGCCAACATTCATTAAACCCCAATAATCTTGAGTTAATATTGTGACGGTGAGGGTCTAACCAGGTCATCAATAAAGGTATTACGCCCGGTTGGTTACCGCTGATCCATATTTGGGTTTTGGAGTGTCAGCTCTTGAACCCATTTGTTGTACATGCAATGTATGTAATTGTGTGACAATAAAGAATGTCTGTGTTTTACCTTTCCAGGAGTGCCAGCGAGCAGAGATTGCTGGGCTATGAGTTTCATGGGGGGGGGGGGGTTATGGAGAAAGTCTTGTCAGATTGTGTCTAGGAAGCAGGGTTCCAGAGTTGCTGTATACCCTAAAAATGTACCCGGGAATCAGGGCGGATTCTCGGATACACTGAGACACATTTCTCCATCAAAATCTCCCTTTGAAAATGCTTGCGCGACTCACCGCTAGGACTCCCTGCTTCAGCACAGACCAGAAATGTAAACGGGGCACAGGGATATGTGATATCCCTGAAATGGTAACAGAGTCCCTTCTATAAGGGGGGAAGTCTCGTTAATGCCCTTATCGCCTAGAACCTTGTACAGGGGTTCTGGGGGTACTCCAACCATATATGGTTGTGAGGGTTTTTATGAAACCTAGGTCCAGTTTCCAAAGGAAAGGAGATACAGCCCTGAGAATGAACCCAAGCATTTTTTTAATTCTACCTTGGGACTTAGAGAAAATATGGGAAAAATATTTTGTTTCATAATGTTGTATTAGTATATACACTTGTGTACGGCATTATGAGCTGGGACTTCCAGGTTCATGGTTCCAAGAGACCATGTAGCTACCAAGTTTGGTTCCACCAAGTCTGCTCGGGACCCAGACATGAAAGCCTCAGAGGTTTGCCAAGGTGTGAAAGCCATTTGGGTACTGGGGCTGTGCTCAAGTAGACCACCATTTGCACCAAGCCAGACTGTGAGGAGCCTAACCCAGTGGGTTGCTCCTGACAGACAAGTGGTAGAAGTGCCAAGTTGGCACATGCCCCTGTCAGATTCCGAATCTGTGCCCGGCTTAGATAAACTGGCAACGATCTGATTGGCTGGTAGGATTTCTCCCCCGCTCGGATTGGCTGTAGTATTTCATGAATGAAGTTGAAATTCTATTACAAATCCAGCAGCCAATCCGGTCAGGACATTCTCTGAGATTTTGAGCACCAAGACAGCAGCGGCAAATTCGAAATCACCAAAAGATGCTCTTGGAGATATAGACGCGAGCCGGATTCAGAAATTTCATGGAAAGAAATGTTTCTAAGTCCCACTTTTCGGGGTTCTGAGAAAAGAATGTAGGGGTTGTGACTGGAATTACAAGCCAAAAAGAGTACCAAACACCCTCGTACTATCTCCTTGTCAAGGGATTTTGGCATTTCCCGAAGAGATACAGAGGCGGCGTCAGGAACTTCATGCCAATTTGAGTTCCAAGACTTTTCGGGCTAAGTCTCGGTCAACCTAAAGACTTTGTTTTATGGACTGTTTCACCAAGGAAAGACTAATTTTGCAGCCCAGGCCCACATTAAGTGTGTTTTCTCTTGTATTTTTTAATCCACTGTGTGTACGTCTGTTTCAATGGAATAAATTACCATTTGTTCTACTATTTGGTTTTGCTCAGTAATATGATCCTGGTATAAAGGTGTACATGCCTGGTTGTCACGGGAGACCAGCACTTTTAACACATTTATACCCGGGATCATATGATTGAGCAAAGCAATGAGATAAAATAAATTGTAATTTATTTCACGAATGGACATACATAGAATGTTACACAATAACACTGAAAATACACTTACTGGGACGGGGCCAATTGAAATAAATTGTTCCCAAAATGAAATCTTGAAAAACAAAGTCTCTAGGAGCAACTTCCCATGAGCGGGAGTTGCTCACAAAATGGCTTGAAACGGTCTGCGGTCAGCAGCGCTACCTGCAACTGCTGTGTACTCCGCCGGAGCTGCTTCTTTCGTTCGCCACCGCTGTAATGGTACTTGGAATCTTTAACCCTTCTGAAATCTTAGAGGGTTCTTGCATGAATATTGTAAATCTTGGATGAATCGGATTTCGGATGGGCTGCCTGCATTCTTATAGAGTTTAAATCCCTATTTCTAACAAGTGCAGCCAATCCCTCCTTGGGAATAAGTTTCCCACCTATCCTGGAGTTGCCAATACATTGGAAACTTGGCAGAGGGGGCTTCTCATTCTGCTAAGAGCATGTGCCAACCTAGCACCTTTGCTCCGTAGCATATGAGACCCAGCCCCTCTCCCTGGCGATACTAAGTCTGGGCTGGCCACCATTTGTCAAATTGCCCGGACTTTACACTAGGATGGGGGTACTTGAGGAACCCCTCCCCAAGTAACTCCTTAGGGACACTGAGCCCTTTCAACTCCGGGCTTTTACAGACATCGTGGCACCAAGCCAGCGGGATGCCTTAGAAGTCCGGAGCTGCACATTCTTATCTGCTTTAGTGAGTCACTAGACGCATACCAAGTGGGGGCTACAATAAATGAGTAATTCCCGGTCCCCGGTGGTCTGAATGAAAGCCCGGTCTTACTGTTCTGGTCTGTGCTGAAGCAGGGAGATCTGGAAATGAGCTGCAAACTGCTTCCTAGGGAGGATTTTGTCCGGTGGTCTGTGTCTTCATGTACCCAGGGATCTGGTAGGATACTTGGGTGCATGTTTTAGGGTAACCAGCAAGTCTGGCCCCCTTGTACCCAAACACACCCTAACCACACTTTACCGTAAAATCATTCCTGAAACTCACGCCCTGGGAATCTCCGCTGGTTGGCCCTCCTGGAACAGGAAAATACACACATACATCTTTATTACAATACTGTGCACATGCCATAACTGGGTTGCAGAGCCGACACTTCAAACTCCCCAATATGGCTCAGGGGCATCCAGCCAGGCATAATACCTTTATTATTGGCCTGGGTACCCCCTCACTGTCACACTGGTCTCCCGTGACGTTAGGAAATAACACACACACGTTACCATTGTTGTTACATGAGGCTGAATCTCCATGTTTTGCGTTCCTGTCTTGGATTTGGTTTGTGTGTATTCGAGGAGCGGCCCCTCCAGGAATTTGTATTCATTCACTTTCACCACATGGGTGTTTGCACTTTTTATAATATAAGTGTTTATTGGTGCTTGAATCTAATACTTTGTGTCCACTACTTACATCAGGCTGAATTAAATCTTGTGGTAAATATCTCGTTAGCGTTAACGTAATGCATTCCGTTTATGGGTGTAATAACATCTGCTACAACTGTAGGAGTTATAGGGATTGGGTATATAACCAATTAGAGAAGTTACAGTAGAGACACTTGGATAATACGTTTCTTACTTTGAACTGGAACTATGTGTTTCTAATTTAAGGATTTGAACCCCAAAAAAGAATTGCTGCTCACTGAATAAACTGATTATTATTGTTCTCTGTTTCCTCCTAGACTATTTCTGTCCTAATTGTCCATATGCGCGGCGCTGAGAATAAACCCAGGACATGGAACCCAGGACATGGATAAGCGCACGCTCACACGCTGCTCGCTGATGTCACTGCCATGCCAATAAACATGTTACCCACATGTATGATGCAGTATCTTATTGTTGTTACACATACCTGTTTTATCTCTTTTATTTAAGTAATAATCCCCTCAGAACAGGGCATTACTGTCAATAAAGCCCTGGCTGGAAGAGTTGAAGGCCCAAGACCTACACACACCCTCTCTCCCTCCCCAATTGAACTGAATCTGTCAGATCTGTTCATGGAGGAAGGGGGTGGAGTCACTGCCTGGCCACTGCTATCTAGCCAATCCCCTGCCCTGTCTGAGAGCTGTTCCTGCCTCCTGACCAATCCCCTGCCCTGTCTCAGAGCTGTTCTGAAAGCTGATTGGCTAGAAATAAACACATTGCAAGCTGAAAAAATTCCGGGCATTACTGAATGAATAATGCCTGGATAAAATTCCGATCAGAGAGCAGGGATTTCAATAATGCCTGGAATTTTACAGCTTTAGCCTATAATATCTAGTAATCAAGTGAAAATGTAAAATTCATTATGACTAAAAGCTGATTAACCCATGAACTGCCTGTATACCAAGCAAAGCAGTAATACAGTGCCAAGTCATATATCTGTATTTGCCCCAGTATTGCAGTCAGCAAACATCCTAAATCTTCTAAACACACACATCTATATATGGCTTCTAGGCGAGATCTCCATTAGATAAATATGGTGCAGTGTTTTTGCCCCAGTTTTGCAGCTGGTAGGCTTTAGTACATTTACCCAAGATTCTTTTTATAATGAAAAACTGCAATCCCACCTACAGCCAAAGTAACGTATTGAGATGGGGAGCCAGGGGAGGGCAAATGGGACAGCCACGCTGAGTGCTCCCCTTATAGGTACAGTACAGCCCTCCTCCCTCACACCGCAGGGGAGGAAATACTGCCAACAATACTTCAGCACTAGTGAGAGCATCCCGCGGGGAGACGCAAGAGACCGCTAAACCTTACTGACATCCTGCGTTATCAGTCACCAATCTCCACCATAAATCAGGGGAAATATTATACACACACTTATTCCAAAAATAACCAATGTTTTAACCCATGAGAGTCTTTCTCAAGGCATATAATATTATAAACAAATGATGGGTGTGATGGGATGGGGTAACCAGGCTGTCAAATAAAGGGTAAGCTTGTTTTGGTTACCCCTGATCCGTGTATAAGGGTTCCAAGAGAGTTAGCTCTTGGGTCCAGTAACATTGTATCTTCCCAATGTATTGTATGTAATAAAAGTATTTTTTGTACTTTTTCCCTTCCGGGCAGCATGCAGGGGTTGCTAGGGTATGAGTTTCAAGGGGGGTGTTGACTGTGAATGGGTAACCAGGCTCAACAATAAAGGTTAAGCATGTCTGGTTACCTCTGATCCATGTATTGGGGTTCAGGAGTGTCAGCTCTTGAGCCCAGTGATTGTCAATGTATGTCTGTAAATTATGCGACAAGATAACATTTGTGTGTTTTTACTTTTCCAGGGATGCCAGTGAGCAGAGATTGCGGGGCTATGAGTTTCAGGGGGGGTTTTACGGATAAAGTCTTGTCAGATTGTGTCTAGGCAGCCGGGTTCCAGAGTAGCTGGACACCCTAAAAATGTACCCAGGAATCAGGTCGGATTTTTGGATACATTGAGATACATTGATCCAGCAAAATCTCCCCTTAAAAATGCTTGCATGACTCACAGCTTTGATTCCCTGCTTCAGCACAGACCAGAAAGGTAAAGGGGGCATAGAGATGTGTGGCATCCCTAGAACGGTAAAAGGGTCCCTAGTATCAGAGGAGTTGCCCAGTTAATGCCCTGACCACCCAAAATCTGGTATAGGGGTTCTGGGGGTACTCCAACCATTCATGCAGTTGCAAGGAGATTTAAAGTCTATGTCCGGTATAGTGTGTGGGGAATATGGCTAGTAGGAATAAAAGTGCAAGATTCTTAATCTATTCCCCATAACCATAAGACTTAGAAATGTTTAAAGTATAAATTTTATTAAACCAGTATGTTTAAAGTGTGTATATGATTGTGCACAGTGTATGAGCTGGGACTTCCAGGCCCAGGGTTCCGAGGGACCATTTGGCTACCAAGCCTGGTGCCATCAAGTCTGCTCAGGTCCCGGACATGAAAGCCTCAGAGGTTGCCAAGTTTGAAAGCCATTTGGGTACCAGAGTTAGGCTCAAGTAGTCAAGTCCTGGGTTGAATGGAAGTCATCGGACAACATTTGCCCCAGCCCAGACTTTGATGAGCCTAACTTAGCGGGTGGCTTCTGCCTGACAAGTGGCAGAGGTGCCAGGTTGGCACATTCCCTTGTTCGATGCCGAAGTCCCCCTTGCCCGACTTTGGTAGATTGGCAGCGCTCTGATTGGCTGGTAGGAATTCTCCAACGCTCGGATTGGCTGCCGTATTTCATGAATGAACTCTAAAATATTATAAGGATGCCTCAGCCAATCCGGAGATCAGATTCTAAGCTCCAGAACAGCAGCGGCAAATTTTAAAAGACCAAAAGATGCTTCCATAGAAATACCAGAGAGCCGGCTTCAGAAATTTCAAGACAGAATATTTAAAAGTCCCACTTTTCGGGGCCAAGTTCTGAGAATTGAATGTAGTGGATTGCAAGCCGAAAAAAGTTCCAGGACGTTTGGAACTTACTCCCGGTCAAGGGATTTCAGCACCTCCGGAAGAAAGAGAGCGGTGGCGTGTCACGGGAGACCAGGGTTATTAACACCTTTTATACCGGGATCATTTGATTGAGCAAGACAAGGAGGTAAAATAAATTGTAATTTATTCCAGGAAAAGACATACACACAATGGATAACAATTTGCAATAGGAAACACATTTACTAGGCGCTGGGCTAACGAACTAAACTTTCCTGGAACTAAATGTTAACAAATGAAGTCTGTACGAGTCATTTGACCGGGAGGTACTCACAAAAGTCCTGGAATGCAATTCGGCATGTAATTCCAGTCACAACCACTACGTCCCGTTTTCAGAACTTGGCCC